>NC_137624.1:8744297-8749297 GCF_963280865.1 Gymnoscopelus braueri | reverse complement strand
GAAAAAGAGCTCACAGAGCTTCATCTGTCACAAGATAACAACCTTTTATTTATTATCATAGATCATAGAATGAAAAAGGCAGACAGCAATATATCAGACAGTGTTCCAGACACAAATGTCACTTACTGAGCACCATCTGAAGTAGTGCCCCTGACCCCCAACAATCATGTCCAGCTGCGAACGATCAGCTCTCAATCTTTCAGTTACAATCAGGTGAGTTCCATCAGTCAATGATTGTCTCTTCTCCTTCTAGATCTCCCTGTGTTTAAAGACGAGGGTTCCCCTAAACAGCAGGAGAGTAGCCCCAGTCTGGTGCAGGTGAGACTAGAATCTCCACAGATTAAAGAGGAACAGCAGGACAGTAGCCCCAGTATGGTCCAGGTGAAAGTAGAACCTCCGGAGATGAAAGAGGAACAGGAGGAGAGGAGTCCCAGTCTGGTCCATTTGAAACCTCTGCAGATTAAAGAAGTGTGGAGCTTGTCCAGTCTGGTCCTGCAGATTAAAGAAGAACAGCAGGACAGCCCCAGTGAGGTCCAAGACGGACCAGAGCCTCCACAGACTAAAGTGGAACGGGAGGAGGAGCTACTGCAAAGACCAGAGGAGGCTGATGGGTTAACGTTGATAGTGCAAAGTGAAGATGATGTTGATGAAAACAAAGATACAGAGCCTGTAGCCAGCACCTCAACTGAACACATGAAATCACAAGCTGATGTCGAGGACTGTGGAACGTCACAGCCAACTAGAGATGACCAGCTCTTCTCTTGCTCTTCACACTGCTCTGAATCTGACTCTGAAGACAGTGATGAGAGGACTTCACCCTGTTCTGAATCTAACATTGAAGACAGTGACTGGGAGGAGACCAGGGAAGGTCAGTCAGCTTTAACAGGTGGATTCACACCATTTGTTATTTGCTTAATCTTCATGCAGCAAAAACTGGGTGTGATTTTCGATGGTTGAGGTGGACCAGAACATAAAATAAACAGTGAGAATGAGGAGTCTGAAACTGTTGATCAATGTCATGTCTTGATGTCAATGTCATGAGTTATGACTGATTGTATCCACCTCTTTTCTCTTGCCCCCCCCCACCCTTCTCTCTCTCTCTCTCTCTCTCTCTCTCTCTCTCTCTCTCTCTCTCTCTCTCTCTCTCTCTCTCTCTCTCTTCTCTCTCTCTCTCAGACAAACCAGCATCTTACAGTCGACAACAGTTTACCGAGACCTTAATTCAACCGGGGGTCGGGCAAGTAAAAACACATCAGCCAACTTGCACAAGAAAGAAAACTCAAACATTTAAACACTGTGACAAGAGTTGTGACCATCAGTCAAGTCACCTGAAGACACACCAGCGTCTCCACACTGGAGAAAAACCTTTCCACTGTAATACGTGTAACAAGGGGTTCAGTCAGTCAGGTGCTCTGAAGACACACATGCGTCTCCACACCGGAGAAAAACCTTTCCACTGTTATAAGTGTAACAAGGGGTTCAGTGAGTCAAGTCACCTGAAGAGACACATGCATCTACACACAAAACCTTTCAACTGTAATAAATGTGACAAGAGTTTCAGTCAGTCAGGTAACCTGAAGAGACACATGCGTACCCACACCGGAGAAAAACCTTTCCACTGTAATAAGTGTAACAAGGGGTTCAGTGAGTCAGGTAGCCTGAAGTCACACATGCGTCTCCACACCGGAGAAAAACCTTTCCACTGCAATAAGTGTAACAAGAGTTTCAGTCAATCAGGTGCTCTGAAGCCACACCTGCGTACCCACACCGGAGAAAAACCTTTCCACTGTAATAAGTGTAACAAGGGGTTCAGTGTGCCAAGTACTCTGAAGAGACTCATGCGTGTACACACTAGAGAAAAAACATTCCACTGTAATACGTGTAACAAGGGGTTCAGTGAGTCAAGTCACCTGAAGAGACACATGCGTCTACACACAAAACCTTTCAACTGTAATAAATGTGACAAGAGTTTCAGTCAGTCAGGTAACCTGAAGAGACACATGCGTACCCACACCGGAGAAAAACCTTTCCACTGTAATAAGTGTAACAAGGGGTTCAGTGTGCCAAGTCACCTGAAGACACACATGCGTGTACACACCGGAGAAAAACCTTTCCACTGCAATAAATGTAACAAGAGTTTCAGTCAGTCAGGTGCTCTGAAGACACACCAGCTTACCCACACCGGAGAAAAACCTTTCCACTGTAATACGTGTAACAAGGGGTTCAGTGTGCTAAGTACTCTGAAGAGACACATGCGTGTACACACTAGAGAAAAACCTTTCCACTGTAATACGTGTAACAAGGGGTTCAGTGAGTCAAGTAACCTGAAGACACACATGCATACCCACACCGGAGAAAAACCTTTCCACTGTAATAAGTGTAACAAGGGGTTCAGTGTGTCAAGTAACCTGAAGACACACATGCGTGTACACACAAAAACCTTTCCACTGTAATAAGTTTAACAAGGGGTTCAGTGTGCCAAGTCACCTGAAGAGACACATACGTGTACACACTAGAGAAAAACCTTTCCACTGTAATACGTGTAACAAGGGGTTCAGTGAGTCAGGTCACCTGAAGAGACACATGCGTCTACACACAAAACCTTTCAACTTTAATAATTGTGACAAGAGTTTCAGTCAGTCAGGTACTCTGAAGAGACACCATCGTCTCCACACCGGAGAAAAACCTTTCCACTGTAATAAGTGCAACAAGGGGTTCATTAAGTCAAGTCACCTGAAGACACACATGCGTATCCACACCAGAGAAAAACCTTTCCACTGTAATAAGTGTAACAAGAGTTTCAGTCAGTCAGGTAACCTGAAGAGACACATGCGTACCCACACCGGAGAAAAACCTTTCCACTGTAATAAGTGTAACAAGAGTTTCAGTCGGTCAGGTGCTCTGAAGGCACACCTGCGTGTACACACTAGAGAAAAACCTTCACTGTAATAAATGTGACAAGAGTTTCAGTGTGTCAAGTAATCTGAAGAGACACCATTGTACTTACACCAAGGGAAAAACATATAATGTAAACATTGTGAGAATTAACCAGTTGTATGTTGGTAGGGAGGTGGTTATACAAGCAACATATGGATATTAATTCTACTTATAAAATTGAAAGAAACAGATTGTGTAAATATTGTGAATTGACTTTTGAAAGTGATTTGACAGCACAACTGCCGTAAAGGTTCGCGCCAAGTCAAAAAATTAAGAAAAGAAAGTACATTACCATTTTTTCCCCCAGACATTTTTGGAACTTTTCCAAATTGTGAAATAGGGCTTAAAGGGACACTTCACCCAAAAAAAACTTTGTTTCAATGGATTAGTCACCCCATGGAGACTTGAATTCATGGATATTTTTTAGTTTTTGTCTCATTCCTAACACAATAATTTGATGACCAGCGGACCGGTAGGCAGCGGTTCCGGTAGGAGACACAGTTAATTGTTTTTATGACTGAATGTAAATCTATTCATCCAATAAACCAAACCAAATGCAGACAGTATTTCTATTGTATCCATTTGCTTCCGTGGATTATTTGGCACAAAGAAATATTATGAGCCAGTTACACACATAAGTTTGGCCATACTTCATACAACAGCGGTTCTCAAACCTTTCCTTTTTTTTTCCTTCAGTACCCCTTTCCCTGATTTCTTATTCCCCCTTTACGTGACTAGAATATTTTTGCTCAGAAAACAGCAAAAGAAAACCATAGCAATAGCATCACAATTATTACATAATCGTCTAATCGCAATTATTTGAGATAATCACAATTATTTTGTCATAATAGTCATAATCGTTTCCATGTTGAAAATGTTCATACATAGAAAAACAGAAATAGCTGATCTACAAGCTTACAATGCGTCACTTTGTGACGTGTCGTAAGCTTGCAGATCACCTTTTTTCGCAATTTTTACCTTTTTGTTTTTGTAAAAAAAATGATACAAGTCAGTAATTTCTTTGTATAGCCTATTTCAGTTATTTGACATTATCTTCCCTGTGCAATTTTTTTATTACGAAGCCTAAAAGGCAAACAGAAATACTTTTTTTATTCATTTGTTCCAATATTTCAATGCCAAAAATACAATTAAATCGTTAATCGCAATTATTAGTGTGACAATTAATCGTCAACTTACATTTGTAACCGTGACAGCCCTAATGATAACCCACCTTACTTTTTTGGGGGTCAGCAACCCGCAGCTCTGGAGCCACATGTGGCTCTAGCCCCTCCCTAGTGGCTCCCTGTAGTTTTACAAAATATAATTATATGGAAATTAACAATGTTTTAGTTTTTTTTTTCATCTTAATTATTACCCAATTTTAAAGAAGAGCACCTTGTTTTGGAGTTTTACTCTAGACCTTTCCCCCCCACTTTTTTTCTTGTGAAATGTGATATATAACCATAATGCCATTATAAACTACTACAAGTCGCACTGTTTTCCTGTTTGCCTTTTTCCTGTCCAGGACCCCCAAATTAATACGTATATTAATATTATAATGATATTAAAATTAGCTGGCTGTCATCAGTCAGTTTTAGTTTAAGATTTTCACCTATGCAGTGATGTCAAGTGCCCTCCCGCCTCCTTAATCTTGCAACTGTGCCTTGACACTGGCAGAAGCAACGCCCATGTAAGGTGGACTACCAAACTCCCACGCATTCCCACGAGATTAGACCATGTCTGGCCAAGTGTTTGTCATTCTGCTATTCCACTTTGAAGGGACGCAAGCGTTTCTACGACTGAGGTAAAACCCCTTTTCCCCCACATATTACCCTAATTTTGAATTGATATACTAGTAGTGTGCATTATGAAAACATTGGTGGCAACAGTTCACAATAACAGATAGAAACGGTGAGGGATGTATCTGTACTACACCGATGATATTCATCTCTGTGCTAGGCCAGGCCTTGTGAACACAGGACACAGGTGTGTAGGTTGAAATAAACAATGAATAGACCTAAGCAGTGGTTTTCTTGGTGTTGGATCCTGTGAGGAAGTGATAT
>NC_137624.1:8654297-8739297 GCF_963280865.1 Gymnoscopelus braueri | reverse complement strand
CCCCACGCGAAATTTCACGCAGGGGAGAGGCCGTGAGCCCACAGCTTCCTGGGAGCTCTGGACTCTGAAGAAATCCTGGCTTTTTTCCGAATCCTCCAGGATTTGGGGCCTCTCGTGGCGCTGACACTGCCCCAGGACCATGCCCCGGTTCCGGGCAGGGTCCATAGCTACCCGCTGGCACCAGTGGCCACTTTCCCCCCACGCGAAATTTCACGCAGGGGAGAGGCCGTGAGCCCAGAGCTTCCTGGGAGCTCTGGACTCTGAAGAAATCCTGGCTTTTTTCCGAATCCTCCAGGATTTGGGGCCTCTCGCGGCGCCAACACTGCCCCAGGACCATGCCCCGGTTCCGGGCATGGTCCATAGCTACCCGCTGGCACCAGTGGCCACTTTCCCCCCACGCGAAATTTCACGCAGGGGAGAGGCCAGAGCCCCAGACCTCACGGGGCCTGCAAACACAGTGTGATTTTCACTTATTTTCCCGGGTTTTTCGGCCGCAGTTTGCCCGGGCAGCCACCCAGAGACCGGGGGGGGCACCGACGCGTGCGCACCCCCGGCCCGGATCCAACGAGCCCTCCGCCGGCGCCGGGCGACCCAGGGTCTGAGAGGTACCGCCCGTTTTGGCCTGAAAAAGAGCAGATCAACAAGCCGAAAAAAGTTGAGATTTTCGGCCGGGGGTCCGCCAGGGGGTCCCCGCGGACCTCTGGAGGCCATACAAACACTCAGCGCGATTTTTGATTTTTTTTTGAGAACCATGATTTTGGGGGTCTCCGCCGCCCCATCGCTACCCCAGGAAGGTGCCTCTTCCTGGGCATGGTCCCTACCTACCCGATGGTACAAGTGGCCACTCTCCCCCCATGCGAAATTTCGCATTGGGGGAATATAATATTATATATATGCCGCTATTTTGGGTGAATTTTTTGTGTTTTGGGCATTAAGGGGTTAATAATAAAAAATGCCCAAGGGATTTCACCGGGCACCCTCTTGAATCCTTAAGAGGGGACCCCCAGCAGCAAGAATCAGTTGAGAAAAAAACTTTAACCGACGAAACCACGTTAAGCCCCATGACTCCCGGACTAAATCCCCATTCTGAGGAGAACTTTAGCCGGAAATGGCAGACCTGCGAGGCGTTAGATGAGCTTGTAGATCAGCTATTTTCGGCAAAGAGGTTTGGTGTTAAGGGGAAAAAGAGCAAACTAAGTACAGAGTGAAAGGTCACGTTTACTAAGGATTGATGGTTATTGATGGTTAATACACGTTAACATAAATCCAATGACTGTGCTGTCAAACAAGTCCATGGAGCTATTTATGAAATCTATGAAAAGGTTTCATCTGCAACACAATTTTCATACAATATGTAGTGGGTGGGGGGTGCCTGCTTCATCTCTCTCTCAGCTAAGGGGATCTTGACCTGAAAAACATTGAAGACCCCTGCTGTAGCTTATTAGCTCTAAATTATACTGTAACTAACTCCCGGAAATAGCCAATCTATAAGGTCCCAACATGTCACTCTACTAAGTAACTAGTAACTAAAGTTTTCATATCATTGTAGTGGAGTAAAATAACAATATTTTACTCCTGAGATGTAGTGGGGTAGAAGTAAAAGTATTGAAAATTGTAAACACTGAAGAAAGTAAAAAAAATACCTCAAAACTGTATAAAAGTACAGTACTTAAGTACCTGTACTTTACACAAATGGACAGAGCACAGTGGTGGACAAAGCACTCGTAGAGTCAAAGTATAGATACTCCTCAAATATTACAAGTTGAAAAAGTGATGTGTCGAATTTGTATTTGAAAGATAAAGTACTGGAGTATCAAATGTGTACTTAAAAGTTGTTTAAATAAAGTACTTAAGTATTGAAGTCTCTTTAAGTCAATGCATTGCTGTATTAAAATGTTGACAAAAGTACACTATTTGTCTTTAAAATATTGTTAGATATATGGGTATGGGATCTCTCATTAGTCTAAACCAGTGGTTCTCAACCAGTGGCGGGGACCAACCGTGGTCCTTGAGGAGGTTCCAGGTGGTCCCCAGCTAAATGATGGAAGAGTTGGTAACCAAATGGACCCTTATAGATCTCTAACTCTTGAGAGTATAAAATGAAACCAAATGGATCCTTATAGATCTTTAACTCTTGAGAGTGTAAAATGAAACCAAATGGACCCTTACAGATCTTTTTTAAACCAAATTTATTTCAATTCAAAAGTGGGGGGAGCACAGTCCAGTATGTAATGGCTCTGTACTGTACATTATTGTATTTTTTTAAAAAGTGCATTGGTTCAGGGTAAAGGTAAGGTAAAGTGACAGCTATTATAACCATTTCTACCTATGTTTAAATATAGTGAAAGTCATCATACATATACAAAAAATACAGATACAAAGTACAGATACCGTTACTCACAAAAATACTTCAATCAGTACAGGACTAGTAAATGCACTTCGTTACTGCATCGCTGACAGAGATGATAAAGAATGTGGGTGTCTTCTTATTATAGGATATTTTACAAGCTACATGTTACATAGAACATAATGTGTGTGTCCCACTTCTACATGTGACTAGGCATGTGCAACAGCCACGAGATCATTCCATAGGTTATTAGATCCCATGTATGCATACTATTGTATTATGCAGGTTATTAGATTAGATCTAAACAGTATATGAGCAGGCTACAAGCTGCTGGTCGCCAGACAGACAGCCGCGAGATTCTCCACGTTTCGATCAACGGACAACATCTCAAGTTTTGACCTGACTGTCTCCTTCCTTGACTGTAACAATGATGGAAGCTAAATAAAACTACGCAACTGCTCATCAACTTTGATCCTCTGAGTCCGAGCTCATCTTTTTCTACAAGCTGTTGATAATAACCAATAAGCTGTTGAAAATAACCCATATCTTGGCGAACCAGCGATCGACACTTTTTGCGACGACGGGACAAACACACGTTGATGACATCTGGACGGAAGAGCAGACCGCAGCCAGACGTGCCGGCAGCAAGAGACGACAGGGATTGATCACCCTGCATCCCGCGCTGCGAGTACTGTCACCCCCGAGGCAAGGTCTGCTTAAATTTTTGTCGTTGCAATTTAAACGCACCTAGAACTGTGAACTTGGGTAACGGAGGGATAAATTGAACTGAGCAGTCTGACACATTTAAGAATACATGTACATGATGATAAATGCATGAAGTAAGTGCACTATACTTCTTATGCTGTACTCTGGTACTGCTGTTTGGACAACTTAAAAATAAAAAGAAAGAGTGAAATAAGTACTGCTGACAGAGAAATAAATACTTCTGATAATTCAGCACTTGAAGTGAAGAGGAGCACTCGCATGTCAGCACAAAGGGGCTGTTGTTTGGGTTTTAATTAAATTAGGTCATGACATTTTAGCAGAAAATGCTGTAGTTTCGGTCCCAAATCACTAATAAATAATTAGTAATTACATGCTGAGAATGCTGACAAGTCTTTGAGCCTGTATAGTGTTAATAGGGACGCCTTCTTGGTTCTAATGACTAAAGTACTGGTTGATATTAAATGATATCATAGTTTGGAAATGTGGAATAGAATTTCATGAGTGTACACTCCGTTACGCGCGCCGGCCGTGCTTTCTGTGAGTGATGTGTTTTGTGTGTTTCAAATTGAATATAAAAGTTTTAGTGATATTGTCAATGATGTACCCTGATAGCGGGTCTATTTATAATAATAATAACAATGATTGCAGTGTGTTCCGACCTAAAACAAGGGCTGCAGTCACATACGTGCAGCACATAGAGTATAGATTACTTTTGTGAAGGGATTACTAGACCCTCTCCTCCGTGCTCCGTGTGTCCGTTATTGTAACCTCGTATCTCCGTCTCTCCCTATTGCTCCAAAAGAGGAGGGGAGAACGGGAGCGGAGAGACAATACACGCTTTGTGTAACTCGGGAATAGTGGATGTGCAGCCTCATTAACTTGTACATCTGCTATTTTTGAGGGATTTTGCAGACTTGTAGATCTGCTGTCTTGGGAATCTCGCAGATCTTTAATGACTGCATGATTTTCCCAACACAGAGAACAAACATGACTTTAGGGAAACATTTTATGCTTTGTGTATGATTCACTGACATTGTGGATGCTGAATTGGATATAACAGCTCTCATTCACCGACATTATGAATGCTGAATCGGATATAACGGCTTTCATTCACTGACATTATGAACGCTGAATTGGATA
The DNA here is from genome assembly GCF_963280865.1 of Gymnoscopelus braueri. Classification (NCBI taxonomy): domain Eukaryota; kingdom Metazoa; phylum Chordata; class Actinopteri; order Myctophiformes; family Myctophidae; genus Gymnoscopelus; species Gymnoscopelus braueri. Next base: position 8,735,084 of record NC_137624.1, on the reverse strand, counting down.
TGACAGCTTTCATTCACTAACTTTATACCTGCTGGATTGATTATAACCGGCTTTAGTTCCTGTTAAAATGTATGAGCGGCTGTTACGTGTGGTCTGAAGCTGATTCAGCACATAGTGACACCCCCCCCCCCCCCCACTCTCTTTCTCTCTCTACCTCTTAATGAAGTTTGTTGTCTTTGTTCCACTAATTATATGTTTCCGGCAGGGACCCCACCCTGCTCTCTCTCTCTCTTATTGAGTTACTTTAGAATGACGACATGTGAGGCTGATCTCATTGTAACCTCATTATTTTGCGCTGTGTCTGAGCTCTCATAGGTTCGGAAGCAGACCTGGTTCAGGGACAGCCCACTTGGAGGTCGCACCCCCCCTTGGCTGACGTCTAAATACAGCTGACTGACGTCTGGATACAGCTGACTGCCTGCTGTCTGCTGCACTTTCGTGTAAGATTATACACGCCCTCACACACACGTCATTAACTATCGGGCAGATTAACAGGTTCTCAGCAGTATCTCACTCATTTTATCCAGCGGGGAGGGGTGTTTAGGCTGCATTCATTTGACCTAATGTATTGACCAGTGAAACACTGTTTCATTGTCTTCCTGAGTGGCAGATTACTTCATTGTTTGTTTATTTGATCACATTGTTCATTGCTTGATTAATTACTCAGTACATCAATTAATAATTAATAATAATAATAATAATAATAATAAATACATAAATTATCTAAAAAAAAAATTAAAAAAAAGAGGGGAAGAAGCAGCCTATAGTATGCTTTTGGAAACACTATATTTCTGCCATCTTCTAGTAACTTCATAAATGAAGCAACTTAATAAATTTCTTATCTTTGCATTTTAGTTATCAATAAGTGAAGTAACTTAATAAATCTTTGTAACGTAATAGAGTTCAGTACCTTTGTGTATTTAAAGAAAAATCTTTATCAGCTTACATTTATAATCGAGATCCTCTTTGACGCTGTGTGAGTGTGACCCTGTTTGATTGCATGACTAAAAGTTGCAGGACTTTGAAACTGACCGGGAGAGACAGTACGCTGTTTGTTATTTTTGCTCCAACAACCATGGCCAAGTGAGGTTTCCTGCGTGAAATTCCTCCGGGACACATATCCTTGCCAAGGGTCAATACCTGAGGTTCAATGGTATACCTTCAGTTTCTGTTACTGTGTTTGAGTTGAGTACAACAGCCCAGAACAGGAATTGTCGGGTGTTTAAAAAGCCAGTCGTGGGGAGTGAAGACTTAGGCAAGTTTAGGTAGTGTATATAGGTCGGCATTTTCGGGTCCTGTGATAGGTCAGCAGTCTAATACTGAGTTTCTAGGGAACACACACACACATCTTAAGCGTGTCATTCAGAAGTGGATCTCCGCCAGATTCAATAATGAGTCAAACGACGCCGGTTGAGCAAGTCCAATCAAGATATGAACATATCTCAGATATTGGTACATTTTCTGAGAAATGGAATAAACGTTGGCCCCAGTTACTTCAGCCATGGCCGATCGAGGGAACGTTCGACCTCGATGTCATTAAAACTTTAAAATTTTTGATTGACACTTATAAAATGAACCAGACTGGCAAGAAACGTGTAAAAAAACGTACACAGGAGATTATCGCGATTAAAGCCTTTCAGAAAACTGCTGAGGCAAAATTGAAAACCCAGGACAGACCGCGTCCTGGCGAAAAGGAGCTGACTGAAACAGCCTTCTCACTGTTTCCTCCTCCGTATAATAAGAATACTGGCATTTATCCTGTTCTTACTGCAGAGGGTAATTATGAGACAAGAGATGATCATAATAAAGTCCTTGAGAAGGGCAGGGCCAAGACGGTTTTGGAAACATTACCAGACAGGCCTGGAACCGGTGGTACTCCTGAGAGGTACCGACAGGAGGATCATAGGGTCGGAGGCTATGATTCCCAGATCAAAGATATTTTAGCAAAAGCTGAACAGCGTGGAAAACTTACACGCTCTAAAGCTTCATCTAAACAGGTGAGTACTGTGCCAGACTGTTGCGACGATGAGGAGGCAGACTGGTCTCAGAAACCAGGCAAACCAGGTACTAAACCAGGCACTTCATCAGTCAACGCCACCCCGAGAAGCTATAAAGATATTCCAAGTGATTTGGAAAAATTAACTCGAGACTTACGTAGCGTAAGCAGCATGAAACGCCAGATCATACAGGATTTAGACTCAGTAGAAGAACACGAGAAAAATGGGGACCTGGAAAAAACCCTGTTGAACGAGTTAAGCATGGTTGAGATACAGGAAAAGGAACTTCAAACAGACAAAGACCAGCTAGAAGGGGAAATGGGCCAACGTTATCCGTTGCGGTCTAAGCAGAATTCGGAATCTGCTCCTTCCGGGCACTATTCTGTACTTGGCCCTTCTCTTTCTCTTCCAGTGATTATACGCGGGAATGAATTAAACTACAAGCCAGTCGCCCAATCAGAGCTGGATTCGTGGACCTCCAAGTTGCCTTCTATTACAGAGGGTGCTCATGCTTGGCTTTCGAAATTGGATGAACTTTTTACTGGAATTAATCCAGCTATGGCAGACTTCAAACGCCTGCTTATGGCCCAAATCGGGCGATCTTCTTTGGCTCGTGTCTTTGACAGGGCCGGCCTCGGACATTATGTCAATACAGCTGTTTTCGATGCGGAATTCTTTTCGGCATACAGAGGGCGTTTGGGCCAGGTATTGCAGGAGATGTATCAAACTAACATGCATCCGAATAGTATCATAATCAATTCCTTGGGGGACAATGAGAACCCCCGCGCGTACGTGGCCAGATCATATCAACAATGGCAGGATATCGTTGGGAAGAATCCGGAGGACAATCAGATGGAAGAGGCCATATTAAGGGAGAAAATTCAGCAGGGACTACCTAGACAGGTCAGATGTAAATTGGATGAAATTGTTGGACTACAGTCCATGACTCGCAACGTGTACACTGACAACTTGGCACACCATATCGAGAGTGTTAGGGCGAAGGAAAAATCATTGCGTGAGCAAGATATTGAGGCAGTTCGAAAACTCACTCACTTGCAGCTTATGGATGGAAAGAAGACCAAGGAGAAGATGCAGGCAGTTGTCCTTTCGGAACCCCAGTCAGCTGGGGTGACAGAGGATTCCCCTCGCCCACAATTATGGGGAAGGAGTGCCTCTGGACGTGGGAATTTTGGACGAGGTGACAGGGCTGGATTCACTCCTGCCAGAAACAATAGTGTTACGTGTTTCTCGTGTGGTAAGATTGGCCACATGGCGCGAGATTGCTTTTCTAAACCCAGAGGGGGTAGAGGCAACTTCGGCAGGAGGGGCGGTCCCACGGGTAACTCCCAGAATATGATACAATGGCAACCCCAGCAGGGCCCGGTCAACCCTTATATGGGGCCGCGGCCTGCTGGACTATGAAGGGGCCCGGATGATCTGATCAGGGGGTGTGAGCTGTTGGTGTCGGGGTTGCAAAATGGACCAACTGTTCCAGTAACGATAAACGACCACACTGTAAGTTTACTTGTGGACACTGGTTCCCATTACACCGTTCTGCAGCCTCGAGATGCCAAACACCTCCGTTTGTCGTCACATTTTGTGCGGACAATAGGATTTGAGGGAGTTAAGCAGCTCTTACCGGTCACAGAACCGGTACGGTTATGCTATAACCAACGGAGCATTCGCGTACCTGTCCTTGTCTCGGAACGTTCGCCAATTGGACTTCTTGGTAGAGATTCTCTTTGCCAGCTAAACTGCATCATACGGTGCACACCGTACGGCTGCATACTAGACACACCAAGCGACGATTATACACAGTTGCTTGTGTCACCAGATACGAACGTCCCTTTGGTCTACTGGTTGGGGGATCTCAGCCAGGATCTGATGAGTCCGGCAAAGCAGTGGGAGAAATTTGTAGTTACAAACTTGACCGATGCTAAGACACCAGATTACCCCGCTCACTGCACGTTGCAGTATTTCAAAGATGCAGCTACAGCAAACCCTGATGCGTGGTTGGCACAACAACCCGAACAGGTTCACCTTGAAGCCCGATATATTATCATTGGACCACAGGGGGCTGCCATGAGGATAGATATGAACAACTATCTCTCTGCTCACCATATGATTGAAAGTAGTATACCCCATGTGACCCTATTTGTTGCTGGGGGACATGAGCAACAGCACTTGGGCGAGATGGTGCTGGAAGCGGAAAGCCACATCTTCACCCAGGTAGCAGAGAATACGGTTATCTGCGTGAGTGATGATAAACATTTCATGAAGATTATGATCTCGTCCCAGGGTGCGGGAAAGCCGCAAGTCATTAGGCTGTCAAACGACCCAATCGCTCCACTCGCAGAAGACCTTAAGGAAGACATGTTTCAACGAGTGCCACAACACTTGTGGGCACGGAGCAGTACAGACATTGGCTTTATTAAGTCGGCCCAACCTGTCACAGTAAAACTTCGACCAGGAGCCAAGCCACCATGGAGACCCCAGTATCCTCTGAAGGAAGAGGCAATGCGAGGGATTGAACCTCAGATTAAGGGCCTATTGGAAGCAGGGGTCCTGCAGATAACGCAGAACCCCCAATCACTCACTCCACTGCTGCCAGTCAAAAAACCTGACAATTCGTACAGATTATGTCACGATCTGCGCCTGGTCAACCAGGTAGTTGAAGACCTCCCTGCAGAAGTTCCGGACCCACATGTACTTTTGGCTGGCATACCTCCGGAAGCTAAGGTGTTTACGGTCATCGACCTGCGTGGAGCCTTCTTTTCTTGCCCATTGAGTGAGGAGAGTCGGGGCTTCTTCTGTTTCCCGTTCAAAGGTCAGTTTTACCAATACACCAGACTTCCTCAGGGTTACCGCCATAGCCCTCATATATTTAACCAGATCCTTAAAGACGACCTGGCAGACATCGGAATGCACATTACTTCTTCTGTCACTCAATATGCTGATGATATCCTCTTATCGTCAAATTCTCTTGAACTTTGCCATGCTGACAGTACAAAATTACTTCAGATTTTGGCCTCCCGAGGGCACAAAGTGGCGAAGTCTAAGCTTCAGTATTGTCAGGAACGTGTCGTGTACTTGGGTCAGTCTATAACCCAAGGTCACAGATGTATCTCCGATGAACACTTAGAGGCCATCAGGAAAGCTCCAAAGCCAAACACCGTCAGGGACATGATGAAATTCCTTGGCGTCTGTGGCTATTCATCACCATGGCTTGAGGACTATACAAAGTTGACGGAGCCTTTGAGGGCCATGATCAAGGATGCTGGCACCGACAAGTTGACCAGCGCCCTTACGTGGACTCCCGCAGGACATCTGTCCTTTGAGACCCTTAAGCTCCGCTTACAGGAAGCTCCAGCCTTGACTTTGCCCAATTACGCGTTGCCGTTTCTGTTGTACGTTGCCTCCTCTATTGGAGGTAAACATGCCTGTGGGGTCCTCTCACAACAGACGGGTGGTGGACTGAACCCTCAGCCGATAGCATACTACTCCATCGCCTACTCCGATGTTGAATTGGGCCTTCCACCCTGCTACAGGTCATTGGCTGGAGTATATCTCCTATACCAGAAATGCTCTGCCCTAACTATGGGATATTCTTTAAATATCCTAACCCATCACAGTCTGCGAAACCTTCTGAACTACGGCAAATACACGCTAACTGCTTCACGCATCAGAGACTATCACAGACTGTTGGAACAGGAGGATATCACTTTGACCAGGTGTATCACGGTAAACCCGGCTGACACGTTGCCGACCGAGGAAGACGGGGGGGCACATGACTGCCTTCGTGATTCAGAGAGATATTCAAAGCTAAGATCTGATCTACAGTCCCTCCCGCTAGCAGATCCTGAGGTAGAATACTGGACGGACGGGTCGTGTTACCGGGTGGGGGAGAGTTTGTGTGCCGGCTATGCAATCGTACAAGCACAAGGCTCTACGTTTGTGATTGTGAAAGCTGAGGTTATTCCTCAACCGGCATCCGCCCAACTTGCCGAGTTGGTGGCTTTGACGGAGGCGTGCCTTATGGCATCGGGCCGACGAGCAACAATCTACACTGATTCTTCTTATGCCTATTCTGTGTGCCATATCTTTGGCTCAATTTGGAAAGCAAGGGACTTCAGGAAATCTGATGGATCGCCCATACAACATCATGCGCAGATCATGAAGTTGTTGCAGGCCATGATGGAACCATCCAAGATAGCGATTGCTAAGTGTGCTGCTCACAAATCTGATGCCTCACGCATCACCCGTGGCAACAACGCTGCAGATGAGGCTGCGAAGGCCGTAGCAGGAGCCAACCGTCCTGGTGGTGTCCTCCTGGTCACGCATGAGGCTGAGATGGAAGAACGGATCAGCTTGGCTGATGTCATTCTCATGCAAGAGGAGGCCGACCAGGCAGATAAAGATTTATGGATTAACAGGGGCGCATCAAAAGACTCCACAGGCTTGTGGAGGGATCATGAAGGCCTGATAGTGGCCCCGCCCTCTCTTTTACGTTTGCTGATCCAGGAGGCACATGGGCAAGCTCATGTCTCCAGGCGGGAAGTACGCAGGAAGATTACAACAGAATATGGATTCTGGGCTCCATACTTCCTTGAGCGCATCGACCATGTCATTGGACGTTGTGTAATTTGCCTGAAGAGCAACATCAGGAAGGCTGTGCCAACACTACCAGGTCACATTCCTATACCGCATGGTCCAATGTCGCACCTGATCATCGATTATTGTGACATGATCCAACGCATTGAAGGGAAACGATATCTTCTGGTCTGTGTGGACCGCTTTAGTCGTTGGGTTGAAGCTTGTCCCACGAAAAGAATGGATGCTCAGTCATGTGCCAAATTTTTGTGTCGCGATGTCCTCACGCGCTTTGGCTTTCCGGACACAATAAGTTCGGACAATGGCGCTTCGTTCATTGATCGCGTCGTCCGAATAATCCTACAGAAATTAGGAATCAAGCAGCGTCTGGGCTGCGTTTATCACCCAACTTCTCAGTCTCCTGTTGAACGCTTCAACCAAACTCTGAAAGGCAAGATTTCGAAGATCTGCCAACACACTGGTATTAATTGGATTGAGGGGTTGCCTCTGGCGTTGCTCTCATGTCGGTCGAGCGAAATACGTGATATAGGGTTGACACCACACGAAATGCTCACAGGGAGAGTTATGCCTTCACCTTGCTTTCGCATGAGTGGAAAGGGCCCAAGCCTGGCTGTTCTGGAGGATGGGATGAAGGCGTATGTAAAGTATCTATCAACCCTTCATAAGAGCATATCTTCTTATGTCATCCAGAAACAGGCAAAGACGGATGGTGAGGACGCCATTGAGGACGCCAAGGGGACTGTGAATCCGGGCGACAAGGTGTTTGTTAAAGTTTTTAGACGCAAGTGGTACAATTGGCGGCGCGACGGACCGTGGACGGTAGTTCGCAGGTCAGGAACTGCAATCCAAGTGGAAGGTTCTCCAAAGTGGTACCATCTGAGCCATTGCGTGAAGGCCCCGGTTGATGGCACACCAGAGGAGGGTGTCGCAGGAGAGCCGGAAGCGCCTTCGCATGGTCAGGAAAATGAGAGCACGGGAACTGGCCCACAAGGGCAGCGGGGTGCCGGGAACGAGTCTCAGGAAGATGAGGATGACCATGATATTGTTGAGACTTGTGTTGATCATGCAGGTGTTCCAGATGATACCGGTGACCATGCCTCAGACAGCGAACCTTGCGGAAGATACAGTACCTTCGACTTACAACACGCACCAGCATCTGGGCAAGCCAGTGCAGGCTCGGATGAGGATGAAGCGTCAAGCTCAGCCAGAGAAGCGAGACCTGTTAGAACGAGAGTCAGACCTTCTCGACTCGCAGATTATGTTGCATAGGGGAGCAGGGGAGCCGTTGCATTACACTCCGCTTACGTCTATGCCCGGAAAAACAGGTGGCATACGGAGCAAACGTAGTGCACACAAGTCAATTTCACGAATAAAGGCTGTAGTAGGAGGATCTGTTGTATTACCTTGCAACTGCCCAGATAGAACTACATCTGGCTTTAATGTGTGGCTTAATTCGAAAGGCTCAACGCTGGCACGGACAGACAGGGTCCAGAGCCCACATTCACGTTTCCAACTCAACGGGGATTGTTCCTTGACTATATCTGATATTGAAGCTACCGATGAAGGACAGTATGCGTGCGTTAGCGACCGGCCTACTTGTCCGTGGTTTACGCTGGTGTCTGTAGTCCGGGGCATGAATATGGGGGATGTGCCTAAGGGAGAGTGCGCACCTTTTTGGGTGACTCTTTTGCTTACTGGTGCCTCGGACGCTACTTCTATCGCAATGCCGACGACTCCGACATTGCCGACCACATCCGATCTTGTCTCGTTTAATTCCATCTGGTTCTCCTCCAGCTCGGTCAGCCCGGTTATTCCAACCTCAGATCCAGCATTTATGGTGGAGGTTGCGTTAACGGCTGCGCCGGGCCTCCCACCTTTGCTATACGTATCTGATTTGAGTCCAATACTGGACACTGTAACTTCTGGTTCCATTCCAGCCCCGCCCACGGTGAAGGTCCAGTTTGTGGCTCCCACCTTGGAGGCATCGGACTCCGTTCCCCGAACCCCTGATCCTACCCTTCCACAACCCTTGGATGTGGCTTCGTTTTCCATTTTTACAACCCTACATGCAGATTCTGTTCTTAGCTCATCTGTGACTGTCGTCACAGAAGGGGGGACGGAAGAGCTAAATGATATAACAACAGAACCTCTAAATGATATAACAACAGAACCTCTAAATGATATAACAACAGAACCTCTAACAATAGAACCTCTAACTGATATAACAATAGAACCTCTACCTCTAACATTTAGAACAGTGATATCAGAGGAAGTAGAAGTAGCACTTGTAACTATGACTGAAGCCGAGTTGAGGCAGATCGACTTAATACCAACTGTGCCTTTAGAAGTGGGGACTAGTAGGCCTGGAACACCTCTACAATTAACTGAAAGAATTAGTACAGTAGTTACGGTTGAATCTACAGTAGTTACGGGTGAATCTGAACCAAATCAAATGACTACTGAAGTACGGTTCAGTGGAAGTGCTCAGTTGAATACAGACCCTGTGTTGTTAATAACTACTGGAGACACATCGTATATAGTCACAACAAATACCACACCCACAACGGTAACGACAACACCCTCACATGCATCAGTTACATCAACAACAAACACTTTAACTACTTCAAAACAACTGTCAACTACTAAAGTCACTGAGTGGAGCACTTATTTGGTCCACATAGAATTAGTCATATTACTTAGTCTGATTATCGCAAGTGTAATATTCTGTTGTTGCATCCCACTCATTAAGACATTGTTTATGCGCAACTGGGACCAACAGATGCAAACAACCAAATATAGTGTACATGCTGGACATGATGGTCAAGACATTCAGTTCTGGACACTTACTGTATTAGAATAATGGTCTAGCAGCTACGTTTGAGTACATTTCTCCATGGACCTGACACCTTTAGGAATACAGTTAGATTTACTACTTAATTGATTGGGACTGTTCTCATGCCCTCAGGTGAAGGGAACAACAGAGGGAGGAGTCTAGTGTGGAGACAACATCAGCTGTGAAGAATACAGAAGATCATGAGACAGTATAAATTAGGCCAGATGAAGGGAGTTTGGAGTGTGATGTGGATTTTGATTTGTACACTTTTGGGTGATAGTATTTGTTCTGTTATTGGTGCACCAGCCAAAACTGCAGTACAAGCCTTTGTGTCTGCTAATAAGCAGGTCACAGCACGTGGTCGAAAGAATTTGTTTTATGAATGGATGCGATTCTCGGCTCAGCGTGTGACTACAGAAACTTGTATTACGTGTTATAATGCTAATAGAACACCCTGGGTTCAACCTTTACCTTTTGAACCGAATCAATGTGTTGAAGATTTGCAAACAGCAGTAAAGGAGAAATGCTATATTCAATGCATTCTGTCATTCATGCGACAGACCGAAGCAAGTGTGGACCTGTACAAATCCAGTAGATGTAAGGACTTTGAGTTGCTCACTCTAAGTGGCAATGCATTTGTGCCGCCATTTGTAAACATTCCTGAGGGAATTGTGTTCCCACTATGTCTTGTAGCTGGTCCAAATCAGAATGATTTGCAGTGCTCAGATTACACGGAAGGACGTGCCTGTAACAATAGGACGGATCTTCCCATGCGATGTACGGAAGTGATCGCACATAACGCTCATGTTCATGCACGCAAGGCTGACAATGGAACGGTTATACGTCATGGGTTCCCACTGCCAAGCTTGCAAGGGGGGACTCGTTCAGTAGCTGACATTTTTTGGTATTGTGGGGGTGAGCAAATTCACGATTATCTAGAGCGTAATTGGATTGGAGTATGTGCCCCTGTTATGCTCACAGGCCCATTGTCAATTTTGACACTGCATGGGAATTCGACAAGACTTAAAAGATCAACTGATGTTACGGGTGAGAAAGGTGCTGAGAAAGACCTGAAATTCGCTAGTCTTGATGGAAAGGTGGAAATGGGCCCGTTTGGTCCGATGAATATTCCATGGGAGCATAGAGCTATGCCAGAGGCGACGCTGCAATTTAATCCGTTCTTTTATCCTGAAACAAACGGTCGTTGGATAAATTTTTTGTGGTATAATCAGCAACGATTCATCAATTTTACCATCACTACATTTGAGTACTTTAGTGGACAACTGCATGCCACTTCCACAATGACGTTACAAAATAGATTCCTCCTAGATATACTTTTTGCGGAGGAACAAGGGGCCTGCGCAAAAATAGGGAGCGACTGCTGCACTGTAATTCCAATCCACACCGGAGAAGGGGGGAACATCACGGGGGCTCTTGAACTGTTGAAAACACTTAGAGACGAACATGTCAGTCACACTAAGGGTGGTGAGGATACCAGTTGGTTGGGATGGCTTCTGTCATCTTCTTGGAGGGCGAGCTTGGTCAGGGTCGGATTTATCCTAGGCCTGGTGTTATTTTTGTTTTTATTATTGATATGCTGTGTGGTCCCACTGCTTCAGACCATGGTTAAACGTGTAATGGGGGCGGCAGTTGGGCAGCACATCGTCCTGTCTCCACCCGTGCGTCTTGGCGAGGTAGACAGTGAGGCCACACGCATTCTAGATTATGATGACGACAAGGTTGACATGGGTGATAGGGATTCTTTTGATATATATATGGATTAATCACATTTATTACACCACTTGTTTACGTTAAGTGTATATGCCTTGGCCACACTAATTACAACACCTATATGCCTTGTTGTGATATTGTGCCTCGTATTTCTACTATTGTGATTCTACTATTGTGATTTGATTTGTTTGTGCGGCGCTTTCAAATTGAAACACAATTGAGGTAATCATATTGGCTATTTACAGCCCGTAATGCTGTGTAACATGTAAAAAGATATGACTGTTTTCCACCTGGTGGAACGTCCTTCCTTGGCCCGTTTTTGCTTAAGTGGCCTTGGAGAAGCTTGTAGATCGGCCATTTCTTGATGGCTGTAGTGTGTTAAGGTGATTGCCGATTGTGTATTTTATTTGACAAGCACTGTACTACAGCCCAGTTGGTATAGTTAAACTGTATGGCTGTATTTGATGTGTTAACAACGAAGAGGGGCTACATGCATTGAATGTGAGCATTCACCCTGTATGCATTTGGCCTCTGTTGTGTGTGCCTAATCTTTCTGCTTGTCTTTCCTTCTTGAGGGGGACCTGACGGCGGTGTGGAGTCCGTTTACATAGGCTCTATATATGTCTATGTGATTGATGATTATCATATACTTGTTTTGTTATTATCATTGTCATTGGTCCTGATCATATCGTTGTATTGTGTTTAGGTACGCTCCCCCGTTTCGTTGTGACACTAGGGTGCCACAAAGGGGGGAATATAGGATATTTTACAAGCTACATGTTACATAGAACATAATGTGTGTGTCCCACTTCTACATGTGACTAGGCATGTGCAACAGCCACGAGATCATTCCATAGGTTATTAGATCCCATGTATGCATACTATTGTATTATGCAGGTTATTAGATTAGATCTAAACAGTATATGAGCAGGCTACAAGCTGCTGGTCGCCAGACAGACAGCCGCGAGATTCTCCACGTTTCGATCAACGGACAACATCTCAAGTTTTGACCTGACTGTCTCCTTCCTTGACTGTAACAATGATGGAAGCTAAATAAAACTACGCAACTGCTCATCAACTTTGATCCTCTGAGTCCAAGCTCATCTTTTTCTACAAGCTGTTGATAATAACCAATAAGCTGTTGAAAATAACCCATATTATCAGTCATCAGATGCAGAGGACGAGGTTGAGAGCAAACTCCAGTCTGTGAAGATGGAGACCAGAGAGACTGACCAGGACATGTTCCAGACTGTGAAGATGGAGACCAGAGAGACTGACCAGGACATGTTCACAGGTACAGTGAACAACAGTGTTCCCATATGTCCTATTGTCTCGATGAATTGAATACACAGGACCTCAATGGAAACAAGCCCTGGGCTTATTGGGTTATCCTTTTAGCATTCTTTTGTATAAATCTGTGCCACCGTGCTTTTTTTTGCAAACTGTTTATAAAGTATTCAATCAATCAATCGCAACACGTTGTGAGCTTGTAGATCTAGGTTTAAAGTGCTCACAGATGTGGCCTATTATATATAGTCGCTTCTTCTGGGCTTGTTTTCATAGACCTGGTTGCTTATTTCTCCCGTAAAATAAATATGGCAACACTGACAGTGAACAGACGTCCCGGTTTGGCCAGGTTTTGCTTGGTCTCAAGCTGGGTGTCCCGAGGCCCTGACAAATATCTCTAAAACACTCATTTAAAATAATAACACTTTGTTTTGAATGCTTACATAGGTGTAGATGTGTATCTTGGTCTGGTCTGTTGAAAGGTGCGGTCACTAGGTGTGCTACTGCTGTAACAAATATGTTGGATAATATTCCAGCACATTCATACACAAGACGTAATTACTTCACAAATCATATAAAATATAATTTGTGACTCAATTACCATATCTCAACACAGGCACACATTGGTTTGTGTACATGTATCGCTATATGAAACTTTACGTTACGTTTGTGTAACGTGAGTTCTTGACTGGTTAATATAAATGCCATAAAACAACAAGAGATACACTCATAACCGGTTGGACAAATGACACCAAAAGACTTCTTTTCACGTTATAATAAAGCGGGTTTATTCAGCTTACAGAGTTTACAAGCAATTTAAAAAGTTATGATTCCTAAAAATGGGATAGTTACTTCAACCCTCTCGCATGAGCGAAAGAGTGGAAATACTATGTGTTACGGCTTTAGTAAAATTGTCCTGGTTGGTCACGGCCGTGAGCAACCGCGAACAATTTCCCTGCTCCTAACAAGCAGGAGTTCATCACTGGAAAGGTCTGGTCCATAGCCAGACGCTTCAGTCATAAATCTCTATTAGCCTTAAACCCATTTTACTAACATTTTGATACACACATGTATAACGCTTTGGATATCAAGAGGAGAGGGGAGGGGCTGAAATAGAAGCTTTCAGGTCGTGTGTGCATTGAAATGGAGGAGAAAAAAAACGGGAAGGAAGAAAAGTGATAGAGAGAGAGTAGAAGGAACGTATTGGGAACACTATACTGTAATACTTGAGTTTACTCAAATGATTACAGTTTAGATATTAAATGTTTACACATATAACAATGTCGCTTATGGCAATATGCACAGATCAAACGGTAACACACCTTATATTTGGCTTCACTTGGTTTCTGGAAAGAATGGACAGGCACGCTGTAGAGTCGGACCGAAAGTTCTTTTAGCAAATTGTTCAGTTTTGAGGCAAGTTGGTCCGTGTAAAGGCAGACGGACTGGGCATTGATGGCGGTGGAAGTCTTCTAGGGTCCGGGCACACTTCACGGCTCGAGTGCGTGTGGTTTAGGAAGAGAAGGTCTTCAGCTGGGGACTGGAAGCGCCCAGCGGTGGTGAGTCTCCGTCGGAGACGAGCGAGGAGAGTCTGTCTCTCTGCGGAGCGTCTGCTCCGGCTGTGTGTGTCTCTCCTTGGTTGGAGAGCTTTCGCAATGGGTCAGCAGAGGATGGTCCTCCTACGTCCGAGAGCGGTCGTGGCTTGAGCAATTCATTGTGGTTTCTGAGAGGGTTTTATGCACCGAAATCCTTTGATGTGCCAGAAAAGTCATTACTATGTTAATTTCCTATCTGGTGAGGATGTCACCATTCTGCAGTCGACCGAGGTCAGGCATCCTGGCGCCGGGCCATCTGGGGGGGGGCGTTTCTGAACCCGCGACCCTTATGTGTTTCCACCACATGGCTAAACATTCGTTCATTTATCGTTCATAGTTCATAGGTCATGTAAACAATGTCTTTGTATGGCAACAAGATTGTTTCCAAATATGTCCTTTATAAGAGAAAAAGAGAGAGAGAAGAAAAGAGAAAAAGAGGGAGAGAAAACCAAAAACTATGTTTCTGCGTGGGTGTGTGTGTGTGTGTGTGTGTGTGTGTGGGGGGGGGGGTCGAGGGCATCCAGGGGCTGGTGTGAACTCTTGGCCGGTCCCAGCAGGACATGGCTCGACCTTCTGTGGGAGTGATTGTCGGGTCTGTTGTTTTATCACTCCTGCCTGGTTTCTGGGCTTCATGTGGGTTAACTTCAATAGGCCCTAGTGTGACCTTTTGATGTTAAGCTGGTTTGCAATTAGCTGTTTATCCAGCATCTCCTTACACTGCTAAAGCCTCATTCATACTTGATCGCATGCTGGTGTAGCATGCAGTAGGTAGCAGATGTACAAGCTCACCACGAGTCACATTCGTGACGTGACACATAGTGAGCTTGTAGATCTGCTATTTACTGAGCACGACACCGGCACGCATTTAAGTATAAATGAGGCCAGGTATAAAAAGCCAAAGAAATTGTCAAAAGTTGTACTCTACTCACCATGAAAACATTATGCATGTGCAATACAAAATATTAATATTATCCACATTATCCAGCAATATGAACACACCACTACATTATTATGAATAGCATTAACCAAATGAACCCCAGAATGCCGATTCTGGGGGGAACATAAGCCAAACTGCGACGCATTGTGAGCTTGTAGATTGGCTATTTCTGGCAAAGAGATGTGCATGGTGTTGACAGAAAAAAGCAGTCCAAGAAATGTGGGTCAGTTTTTACTGAAAATATTGGGTTTAAGTTATTATTCTGCTATTCTTTATAATGCTCACATAAGCTATTCAGATGGGGTAAACAGTGCAAAGTATTACTACTCTGA
This sequence comes from Gymnoscopelus braueri, assembly GCF_963280865.1. Classification (NCBI taxonomy): domain Eukaryota; kingdom Metazoa; phylum Chordata; class Actinopteri; order Myctophiformes; family Myctophidae; genus Gymnoscopelus; species Gymnoscopelus braueri. The sequence continues at coordinate 8,719,761 of NC_137624.1, read as the reverse complement.
TGACATCACTGAAACTCACCTGAGCGTGTCATCAGGTGAGGTGTTTAGCCAACCAGAAAAGCTGCTCTCAGCAGGAAATGCTCAAAACAGGGCATTTCCTGTTTACAGGCACTTCAAGGTTTATTTTTTTGCTTTTTAAATATGGTTCACAGAAGGTCACATCAGCACCAGAGGAGGAGGAGACGGAGATGATGTTACATTTCCCCCCACTGGCCTGGAGGATTCCTTTGCAACAGAGGTAAACGGATCTGATATTTTGTACCTTGTCCGTCCGTCCGTCCGTCCGTCCGTCCGTCCGTCCGTCCGTGTGTGTGTTTTTTTTTTTTTTTTTAGCACCTTAACTAACGTCCATAGTCCAAGTATATCATGCACAGTATACGTCTGCTGCTATGCTCACGCACCTTCATCTCAGGTACCATGTGTAAATATGTAGATAACTTGTTTGATCTCCTTTCCCCCTTGACCCCCCCCCCCCCTCTTCTTCTTCCTTCTCTTTTTTTTAAACCAGAAACGACTGCTATTGGCTGTAACCACAGCGAGGGCAGGTCTTCACTCGGTAGAACCAGTAGAAGCCCTAGAATTCATACCCTACTTTATCATTCATTTAAAAATTAATGAAACCATAATTTAATGACGATTTTTTTTAAACTAGCGATTGAAAACATAGTGTTTATGAAAACCAGGAGGGCAATTTTTGCAAAACACATTTCTTGATATTACTCCTACAGATTTCACGTAAATCAGTACACATATATCTATAGTCATGTGTTCAACATGGATCTGTACGATTTTTTGTAATCCATCCTGAATAACTAAGATTGACATAAAGTTTGCAGGAGTGACGTGTTTTGAACAAAATGCCTCAAATCATAAACGATGGCCATGCGCACATTCCCACTAGGCCGAGGAACAAATGCCACCCTTTTCACATTGCCCTTTTATAGCGCCACCAGGAGGTCAATTTTTGCTAAACTCATTTTTTGATACTCAGTACTTTTGTCCAAACATCACACAAATCGGTAAACATTATCTCTACAGTCATGTGATCATTGCTGGCCCACAATAACCTACCTGGCCTGGCGGTGACCTGGCTTTTTTCTAGTTTCCTTTGTAGTCATCCAATATAAGACATTAGTACCCTCATTTAGACATTAAGGAATGTGGTGTGCGTGCGTGCGTGCGTGCGTGCGTGCGTGCATGCATACGTTCGTTCATGTGTGTGTGTGTGTGTGTGTGTGTGTGTGTGTGTGTGTGTGTGTGTGTGTGTGTGTGTGTGTGTGTGTGCGCGTGCGCGTGTACAGATTCCCAGCCGTGAAGGCCATCTGTTCAGTCACAGCATGGCTCAGTGCCACATGCATTCCTACAACTCAGCATCCCTGAGTCAAGACCTGAGATCTGCTGCTACCTGGAGGACTGTTGGCTACTCTGAGGCAGGCTGTGAGTAACACACACACACACACACACACACACACACACACACACACACACACACACACACACACACACACACACACACACACACTGTAGTGTCAAGTATCAAGTAGGGCATTAATTTACGAAAAAACACAACATTTCCTCCTCATAAATGTATGGAACTGAAGCACAAAACAAAGATGGACTACATGACGTACAACTCTAACAGAGATGACAGATAAAATGCCATCAACATAATAGTAGCTAACAGTGTCAGGGTCATTAAGAAAGCATGATCAGATTATTCAGATCACTATTGTGTTAAATATCTTTCTCATGCCACGCAGCTGGCTCCCCACCTTCTCTCCTTTTATCTATCGCATTGACCGAAACGTCACTGGAAACAAACTTCTGTTTAGCCTACATTCTTTGGATTGTTAACAAAAGAAGAAAAAAATGTCAACCAAGTTTGCACCAAAGTTATGTATGGCCTATTTTTCTGCTCTATAGACCACCGAAGTCCTGACGTCACTCGTTCATCCCCAGGTTTGCGGAAGTAATTTCTCTATGGAGAATAACATTGGGTCATCTTAGAATTGTGGTCCAAAAATAAACACACTGTCCCGGCGATATTGTCAGGGAGGAGGTTCTGTATCGTTTATGATAGTCAGTCACTTATATTTGATACAGTCTGTTTATGGCGAAAATGTAACTAATTCGGCGGAAGTAACATTAGCGTTTTCTCACCGTCAGTTGATGCTTCATATCCATAAGAGTCAAACCGCCGGGGTCATTTGTTTATTTTTGGAACACAGTTCTTATTTGACGCGATATTAAATACGTCTATGGGATTCAGAACGGGGGTGGAAAACTGCGAACCAGGTAGACAAACAAAGGATGTGTAAATGACGTCAGACTTCGGTGGTCTATAGTAATGTTTTATTTGTCCGAAACCAAAGACCACAATGAAATTCGCTAACTCTGTTGTGTTTTTATCCTTGTCATTTTTGTGAGAAGCATGTTTTTCTTTTAATCAAATCAAATACAAAGGTATGAGAAAAAGAGCTCACAGAGCTTCATCTGTCACAAGATAACAACCTTTTATTTATTATCATAGATCATAGAATGAAAAAGGCAGACAGCAATATATCAGACAGTGTTCCAGACACAAATGTCACTTACTGAGCACCATCTGAAGTAGTGCCCCTGACCCCCAACAATCATGTCCAGCTGCGAACGATCAGCTCTCAATCTTTCAGTTACAAGGTGAGTTCCATCAGTCAATGATTGTCTCTTCTCCTTCTAGATCTCCCTGTGTTTAAAGACGAGGGTTCCCCTAAACAGCAGGAGAGTAGCCCCAGTCTGGTGCAGGTGAGACTAGAATCTCCACAGATTAAAGAGGAACAGCAGGACAGTAGCCCCAGTATGGTCCAGGTGAAAGTAGAACCTCCGGAGATGAAAGAGGAACAGGAGGAGAGGAGTCCCAGTCTGGTCCATTTGAAACCTCTGCAGATTAAAGAAGTGTGGAGCTTGTCCAGTCTGGTCCTGCAGATTAAAGAAGAACAGCAGGACAGCCCCAGTGAGGTCCAAGACGGACCAGAGCCTCCACAGACTAAAGTGGAACGGGAGGAGGAGCTACTGCAAAGACCAGAGGAGGCTGATGGGTTAACGTTGATAGTGCAAAGTGAAGATGATGTTGATGAAAACAAAGATACAGAGCCTGTAGCCAGCACCTCAACTGAACACATGAAATCACAAGCTGATGTCGAGGACTGTGGAACGTCACAGCCAACTAGAGATGACCAGCTCTTCTCTTGCTCTTCACACTGCTCTGAATCTGACTTTGAAGACAGTGATGAGAGGACTTCACCCTGTTCTGAATCTAACATTGAAGACAGTGACTGGGAGGAGACCAGGGAAGGTCAGTCAGCTTTAAACAAACTGAAGTCACGCAAGACACCAAATATGGAAGGACGACGATTGTCTTTGAGCAACAAGCTGAAATCATCAAAACAAACTCCATCCATAAGGAGTCACAGAGGGAGTTATCTGAACGACACATGAAGACTGATACAGGTAAAGATTTTTTTTTTTAGAAATAGCCTACAGTTTGTAAAATAAGCTTCATTCAAAAGGCTCATCTCAAGATGCACATGAACAAAGTCCATGGATGAGGACTCATACAGGGGAATTAAACACATTGTTTGTAGTTTATGGCAAATGCTTTGGTCAAAATGCAATACTTAATTAATCCAAACGGGGTGGATTGACACAACACAGAAATCTTTTATTTGCTTAATTTTCATGCAACAAAAACTGGGTGTGATCTTCAAGGGTTGAGGTGGACCAGAACATAAAATAAACAGTGAGAATGAGGAGTTACATTCAGTGCTACATCCCTGTCTGAATCTGTTGATCAATGTCATGACTTGATGTCAATGTCATGAGTTATGACTGATTGTATCCACCTCATTTCTCTTGCCCCCCCCCCACCCTCTCTCTCTCTCTCTCTCTCTCTCTCTCTCTCTCTCTCTCTCTCTCTCTCTCTCTCCCCCCCCCTCTCTCTCTCTCTCTCCTCTCTCTCTCTCTCTCTCTCTCTCTCTCTCTCTCTCTCTCTCTCCCCCCCCCCCCCCCTCTCTCTCTCTCTCTCTCTCTCTCTCTCTCTCTCTCTCTCTCTCTCTCTCTCTCTCTCTCTCTCTCTCTCTCAGACAAACCGGCATCTTACAGCCGTCAACAGTTTACCGAGACCTTAACTCAACCGGGGGGCCGGGCAAGTAAAAACACATCAGCCAACTTGCACAAGAAAGAAAACTCAAAAAATGTAATCAGTCAGGTCATCTGAAGACACACCAGCGTCTCCACACTGGAGAAAAACCGTACCACTGTAATACGTGTAACAAGGGGTTCAGTGTGCCAAGTCACCTGAAGAGACACATGCGTGTACACACCGGAGAAAAACCTTTCCACTGTAATACGTGTAACAAGGGGTTCAGTGAGTCAAGTAACCTGAAGACACACCAGCGTCTCCACACTGGAGAAAAACCTTACCACTGTAATACGTGTAACAAGGGGTTCAGTGAGTCAAGTAGCCTGAAGAAACACATGCGTGTACACACCAGAGAAAAACCTTTCAACTGTAATAAATGTGACAAGAGTTTCAGTCAGTCAGGTCACCTGAAGACACACATGCGTACCCACACCGGAGAAAAAACCTTTCCACTGTAAAAAGTGTAACAAGGGGTTCAGTGAGTCAAGTAACCTGACGACACACTTGCGTACCCACACCAGAGAAAAACCTTTCCACTGTACTAAATGTAACAAGGGGTTCAGTGTGTCAAGTAGCCTGAAGAAACACATGCGTGTACACACTAGAGACATCAGTGTATGCACACCAAGGGAAAAACATATCCATTGTAAACATTGTGAGAATTAACCAGTTGTATGTTGGTAGGGAGGTGGTTATACAAGCAACATATGGATATTAATTCTACTTATACATTTTAAAGAAACAGATTGTGTAAATATTGTGAATTGACTTTTGAAAGTGATTTGATAGCGCCACTGCCGTCAAGGTTCGCGCCAAGCCGGGCCGGGCGCTCCAACGAACATAATTGTCAGTTTTGGTGGTTGGGAAGCCGGCAAGAGAGAGTGTCCTTATCACTGCATTAGAGGTGCCTGTTCAGTGGGGAGGGGAACTTTGGAACATAGCGTGAACCACCATGGCCAGTAAAGCCCACTGTCTGGTGAAAAGCAGTGCTGGTGACTGACGTGTATCGGAGCGGAGGAGACAAATGTTTCCCAAATATACACCCGTCTGCCTGCCACCCCCCCTCTCTACCTTCATCTACTCCTCTTCCCCCCCCCCATCCCCTCTCTATCCCACTTCTCTCCCCTCTCCCCTAACGAGGTCCTTCTCCTTGTTACCTCTAGTCGCCCCACCTCATGCTCTCTGGACCCGGTCCCATCCACTCTGTTGCAGTCTATTGCACCTGAACTTCTTCCCTTCTTAACCCACCTTATTAACACCTCTCTGACATCTGGCTACTTTCCCTCTACTTTCAAGACACTTGACCCCTCTGAGATCAAGAACTACAGACCGGTTTCCCTTCTATCCTTCCTATCTAAAACTCTCGAACGTGCTGTCTTTAAACAACTGTCCTCCTATCTCCACCAGAACAACCTCCTGGACTCCAACCAGTCTGGGTTCAAAGTGGGTCACTCGACAGAGACTGCCCTCCTGGCAGTGACGGAGTCGCTCCATGCCGCTAGAGCGAACTCTCTCTCCTCCGTTCTGATACTCCTGGACCTGTCTGCAGCGTTCGACACGGTGAACCATCAGATCCTCCTCTCCACCCTCGAGGGGATGGGTGTCTCAGGCTCTGCACTCTCCCTGTTTGCATCCTACCTGACGGGTCGCTCCTACCAGGTGATGCTGAGAGGGTCTGTGTCAGAACCACACAGGCTCACAACTGGGGTTCCCCAAGGCTCGGTTCTGGGTCCTCTTCTTTTCTCTCTCTACACTACATCTCTTGGTGCTGTCATCCACTCCCATGGCTTTTCCTACCACTGCTATGCCGATGACACCCAGCTGATCCTCTCATTCCCCCCCTCTGATACCCAAGTGGAGGCACGCATTGCTGCTTGTCTGGCTGACATCTCGGAGTGGATGTCGACAAACCACCTGAAGCTCAACCTGGACAAGACCGAGCTGATGTTCCTCCCGGGGAAGGGCTGTCCGCACCGAGACATGGCCATCACCATTGATAATGCTGTGGTGACCTCAACTCGGACTGCGAAGAATCTGGGTGTGACCCTGGACGATCAACTGACGTTCTCGGCAAACATCGCATCAGTGACAAGGTCCTGCAGATTCCTCCTCTACAACATCAGGAGGATTCGCCCCTTCCTCACGGAGAAGGCAGCCCAGGTGCTCGTCCAGGCTCTCGTCATCTCCCGCCATGACTACTGCAACTCCCTCCTTGCTGGTGCTCCGGCATCTGCCATCAGACCTCTGGAGCTTGTTCAGAAAGCTGCAGCTCGTCTGGTGTTCAACCGCCCCAAGTTCTCCCACACAACCATCCTTCTCCGTTCTCTACACTGGCTCCCCGTAGCGGCTCGCATCCAGTTCAAAACCCTGGTGCTAGCCTATAGGGCAGTGAAAGGAACAACTCCTTCTTACCTCCGGGCTATGGTCGATGCCTACACCCCTGCCCGACCACTTCGGTCTGCCACCTCGGGGCGACTGATTGCCTCGTCACTCAAGGGTCCTTCTGGCCGATCCACACGGTCACGACTCTTTTCTGTTCTGGCCCCACAGTGGTGGAATGAACTTCCCACTGATGTTAGGACAGCAGAGTCACTGCCCATATTTCGCCGCAGGCTGAAAACCCACCTCTTCAGGAAACACTACCCTTCCTCTCTGCCTGACCTACTTGTTGTTATCTAGTTGTACGAACGCTTGTTTTCTATTGTTGTATTGTTTATTGGATCTTGTTTAGTCAATACACGTATTTGTTTTAGGTCATGCTCATTTGATTTAGCTATTTTGTCTCATCTGTTTAAGGAAATAGGTAGCTGATATATTGCACTTTTACCTTAGCGCTAGGTATGCTCTTGGTTGCTTGTTTTTGCAGAAAATGCACTAAAGACTTCTGGTGATTAGTAGTTTTCGTTCCCTACCTATGTTGAATACACTTATTGTAAGTCGCTTTGGATAAAAGCGTCTGCTAAAAAAAAATGACTGTAATGTATACATTGTTGTATATATAGTATTTTTACTTCTCTTTTTTTTTTTACCGTTCCTTAAAAGAATTAAGAAAAGAAGGTAAATTACCAAAAAAAAAATCATTAATTCACAATGTATTTTAAGTTTGGCTCCCGGGGAGACACCAGATGTCACTTTTGGGTCTCGAGCTGAAAAACATTTGGAACCCTGTTCTACACCCTCTACAGTCCAACAGTTGGAGTTAGCACTACAGCAACAGGAGTATAGCATTGCTCTCGGGCAGAAACCTCTTATCTCCAAATTTAAACTTTTTTAGTTTCTGTGTAAATTAACGCCCTACTTGATCATACTACTGCGTCACACAAAAGCATCAAATGTAGCAGATTGACAAGCTCGAAACGCGGCACGAAGCGGCGCGTTTTGAGCTTGTCGATCTGTTACTTTTGCTATTTTTGAATTTGAATCCTGAAAAGTAACAGTTTTGGATATATGAGGTTTCAACCCGACAGACTAAATTGAGGAGAAAATGGTTGTTAATTTTTTTTATGAATGAATGTAAATCTATTCATCCAATAAACCAAACCAAATTCAGACAGGATTTCTATTATCTCCATTTGCTTCCGTTGATTATTTGGCACAAAGAAATGTTATGAGCCAGTTACACACATACGTTTGGCCATACTTCATGCAACAGCGGTTCTCAGACCTTTCCTTTTTTTTTTCTTCAGTACCCCTTTCCCTGATTTCTTATTCCCCCTTTACATGACTAGAATATTTTTGCTCAGAAAACAGCAAAAGAAAACCATAGCAATAGCATAATGATGCCATGAATCAATGATAACTAGGCCTGTCACAATTATTACATAATAATCGTCTAATCGCAATTATTTTAGATAATCGCAATTATTTTTGACATTGTAGTCATAATCGTTTCCATGTTGGAAATGTTCAAAAAACAAAAAAACAGAAATAGCTGATCTACAAGCGTTGTAAGCTTGTAGATCTTAAGCTGCGTTCATGATTTGAGGCATTTTGTTCAAAACGGACCAATCCTGCAAACTTTGGAAGCCAACCTTAGCCAATCAGAATGGAATATGGAAAATCGGACAGATCTGTATTTATCACATGACTATAGAGATACTGTGTACTGATTGGTGATGTTTGGATAAAGTCTGTAGGAGTAATATTAAAAAATGGGTTTTGCACAAATTGGCCTCCTGGTGGCGCTATAACAGGCCCATGTGAAGAATTTGGGGCAGAGGTTCTGCTCTGCAGGGAGTGTGTGTGTGTGTGTGTGCACAGTTTTGCTGAGATCAAGCCAACAGTGCTGGAGATTAGCTGTACACAGAATGACAGAATGACACGCGGATGGACGGACGGACGGATGGACAGGGGGACGGACAGGGGGTGTCATACTCTCTCGCCATGCCTTCGGCCTGGCGGAGATAATAATAATAATAATAATAATAATAATAATAACAACAACAACAACAATAATAATAGCATTCTATTCTTATTTTTATTTTATTCTACTAAAAAAAAATATATAAAAAACGTATAATAATAATACATTAAATAGAGGGGGGAAAAAGGAAACAGTTTGCCAGTCCAGCAGTCATTTGAAAAGGCGCTTTCCACATCACCAGCAGCAGGCGCGTACGGTGGGTTCTAACGTGGACCGGGCAAGATTGTTAATGACTCCCCCCTTCCCCCGGCCCCCCACCCACTGCGTCGTGGGCACGATTTTTTTGCTTAATTAATTCATTAAATGACCATAAAACAACATTAACAACACTCTACCCATCCCTCAGTGTGTTCCATCCTCAAATGTTTTACTTAAGTAAAAGTATCAAGGGTTAGAAAACTTTTTTTTCACATTTGAAAACTTGTGAAATGGGACCTTCTGCATAATGAGTAGCCTACTTTTACTTTTGGTACTTTAAATACATTTTGATACCAATACTTTTCTACTTATACTCAAGTACATTTTGAATACCTTACTTTTACTTGTAACAGAGTATTTTTACATCGCAGAATTGATACTTTTGTTTAAGTAAAAAAAAAATTCCACCAATGGTATTCAGTGCATGCAGTGACTGTTAGTGCACACAGGACGAGGGAGTCAAGGGACACAGCATAGCGACCCTTCATTTCAATAAGGGCAGACAGCAGAGCCAAAACCTGCAGAACATGTTTAGCACAGCCATAGAGATCAAGACTTGTTTATTAAAGGCAATTAGCATGTCTGGCTGGGGCCGCTTGACAATGGGAACGGTGGGGTGGGCGGAGGCTGCGGAGCTACTGCGCTGGTAGAGGAAAAAAAAGACGATTTTTTTTTTTTTTATATATATAAAAAAATTGGGGAGCAGAGTTTTCCAGACCGGGCCATGGCTAGCCTGGTAAACACCCCCTCCCTCCGGAAATCTCATGCATTGCATTGCATTTGGTTTCAGGAAGGAGGGTCTGGGATTGCTCACAGAGTAAAGCTGCCCGAACCGCTGCGCATACGAACCAATCAGCGGCTGCTAGGGGCGGGATCATCCAATCACCTGCCTAGTAACTTGAAAAAATGAAACTCCGTCTGTCATCGATTCTGCGCCCGAAGTCTCAGATGCAAGTACGCTGTGAAACAAAATGTGTGTCGCAAGCTTCTTCCATTTGACGGAGTGAGGTTAGGCCATGGCCCCATTGGCCTCTATGACGGTACGCCCCTGACCAGCAGGCTGCTACTACACAGCCAAAATAGACGATCTTTAAGCTCACAAAGCATCGCTGATGCAACCCGCAGTGGGCTTGTAGATCGGCCATTTTCGGCATTCGACACCGTCGTACGGACGGACTGTAAATCGAGCGCATAATCCGCTCTGATGTCACGACACTGGCTGGAAGGAGGAGGAGCCGAGGAGCGCTCCGGTCTAATCCATACAAGTGGGTGGGTGGGGGCCTGTGGGGGGGTACGGGGGACCCGACCCACACGAAAAGATGGAGATGATGTGGATGTGGACGCGACCCACCCCTTTATTCCACTGACACACAGCCAGGCAGGTAAGAAGAATCCGAATGATGTCAGCTCTCGTTTATTGGGATTTATGTCTAAAGATGCGACGGGGGAATTATAAACACCCATGTGTGTGTGTGTGGTATCGTTTGTAGCCTCGGATCAAGACTATCGTATGATGTATTTGATCGATTTTTACATTTTTATATCTCGATACGAAAGTAAAAGTCAGGCTCGATAATATACATCTATGATGGTCTTTTGATCCCAGGCTGTGTCGTTTGTATTGACTGACTGTCGCTCACTGGTGGCACTGGTCACCTGCGGACTGGAGCTTTAATCTGGAGGATCTCATCCTCTCATAGTGGAAAAGGGCTTTCAATAACAGCCTGTCTATGTCTAAACGGTCCGTTTGGACATAGACAGACAGACAGACAGACAGACAGACAGACAGACAGACAGACAGGTGACTGTCTATAGCTACCGTCGTTCTGTCCGTTTTGTCAATGTGATCATGAAACGGATGCATTCTCAGGCCTATAGACGTGCAGCTCCGCTACAGCCAGGGCTGTGCAGGCTGTCCCGCGTTGGAATATATGGGTGACAGTCAGAACAAGGCGGGTGCGGATGAAATGTATCCTGCCGACCAAGACGGCCGTCATAGATGAACTTCAACCTGGTGTTTGCACTTTTCCCCTTTTTGGCCCGTACATCTACATAAGCGTTCAAATTTCAAATATAAAGTGATTACCCCATGGCCACAGATGTTAAAATGATATACGGGTTCTCAAAAGTACCTGTATATTCCGTATTGTACAATAAAAAGTATTTTAATCCGATCGGCGGCCATTTTTTCATAGTGTTATTATGTATCAGAGTGCAATACACCTCCCAACCGATAGGGTCAAGTAGTAGAAAGCATGTGGAGAAAATACGAAGAACATGGCCACTGATCGGATTAAAATACTTTTTATTGAACAATACGGAATATACAGGTACTTTTGAGGACCCGTACATAATTGTAACATCAATAGCTATGAGGTAAGCACTTTATATTTGAAACTTTAACGTTTATATAGATGTACGGGCCAAAAAAGAAGAACGTGCAAACACCAGGCTGAATTTCATCCATGACTCATGATATGACAGTCATGTATCAGGGCTACAGTAGGCTAGTACTACCGTAGGCCTATGTGACGACAACAAGGGAATATTAATGTATCATCAAAAGTCGTTATCAAGAACAGTTCTGTCGCGGGCTGAGCTCTAGCATAAACGACAAGGGGCTCGATATTGCATTTTGTTTTTGTGTTGTTGTTGTACCCTAGTATAGGCTTGTCATTTGTAATAATATGTCAGTCCTAGGCTACACGACAGGACATACATTTAAACGCATCCCATCACTAGGCCGTTACGCCTTCATAATAAAAGCACTTGCCTGATGCAGCCAATTGTTTATGGTTTGATCTCTATTAGTCCCCATGGAATGATGTAGTAGAATAAACATATAGACCCAATGTAACCGATATGCCTATTGCCTATTGACCGTGTGTGTGTGTGTGTGTGTGTGTGTGTGAGTGAGTGAGTAGGCCAAATGTCCCCAAATATATAGCGAAATTTGAGAAACAGACATTGTGAGGACCACCAGCATAGTCACATATGCTGGTGTTGCACACCAAAAATAGCCGATCTACAAGTTCACAATGCATTGTGCACTGTGACGTGTTGTAGAGCTTGAAGATCAACTATTTTCGTTTTTCTTGTTTCATTTGAAAAATGGCACACATCCGTAAAAAGGGAATTTGTAGAATTGATGCCCCAAAATATGTGTGTGTGTGTGTGTGTGTGTGTGTGTGTGTGTGTCTGTCTGTCTGTCTGTCTGTCTGTCTGTCTGTCTGTCTGTCTGTCTGTCTGTCTGTCTGTCTGTCTGTCTGTCTGTCTGTCTGTCTGTCTGTCTGTCTGTCTGTCTGTCTGTCTGTCTGTGTGTGTGTGTGTGTGTGTGTGTGTGTACTGTCTATCAGTGTAAGATCAAGCTTAGTTAATGGGCTAGTAAATCCCCCACCCTGTGGCTTTCGCTGTAGCCTGGCAGATGGAGGTGCAGTGGTAGTCACGTACAGGCGTGACTGTCCACTGGTCCCTACAGCCAAGCCATCTGTGGCCTGACTAAACCCTCGGATCCGCCGTGTACATTCATCTGTGGGGCCATAGGGCAGTGGTTCTCAAGCTTTTCAGGCTGTGACCCCCCAACAAATTAACTGGGGACCCCCCCTCCCACCCTGACAAGCACTTTGAATGTAGGAGTTGAGGCATTACATTTCGTTTGACTCTGTTCCAGAGAATACAATTGTGAAAATGTCAGATCTACATGCTAACAACGCCTTGCGTTTGTTGTTAGCATGTATGTAGATCTGATATGTTCTGCTTTTTTGCTTCTTTCTCAGGTAATATTTCACAATTTGGCCAATTTTCTTTATTTATTATTGTATAGTTTTTATTGTATTATTGTATATTGTATTTAATTTAATTTTAGCGGTATTAAAAAGGTCTTAAAAGTCCTTCAATTGTCACTTTAGAAATGTGCAGATACCCTGTATACACTTATTACAGTATGGTGGTTTGTTTACTGATGAGTGAGAAAACAATGTTGCACATTAAGAAAATCATCTGGGGACCCCCCTGAGGGTCCTGACCCACAGGTTGAGAACCACTCAGTATCCGTTGTCATTCCTGTAACCCTGACATGTACAATTACAGTATGAGTGCTAATTTAACTAAGGGTGTGTGTGGTTCCATTTGTACACCCTCAGAGTTATAAATGGATAAATTAACTCTCAGGATGTACTGTATACAGTGTATCTGGCAGTTGTGGCCTGCGCTCCGATTACCATTTCAATTTCATGGGTATACATTAACCTTTGAACTGTGTGTAGCTTATCTGGACAGGCTACAGAGCAAAATACTATTTATTTATTTTGTATACATATACATATTTTTTTCCAATCCTATTTTCTTCTCCCAATTTAGTCACTATGCCAAAATTAAGTCATCCCCACACATTTCTGTCTTGCTACTGCTGTTGTGTTCCCACTGGCTCACCTGCCAGTAAGGAGCCCGACATAGCACCTCTGCCCTACTCCTCCCTTTCAACACCCGCTGCTGACAGGCGCCGCCCCAGCCTGCAGTCGTTAAATTGTCACTTTCGAAATGTGCAGATACCCTGTATACACTTAAACCGTATGTTGGTTTGTTTACTGTTGAGTGAGAAAACAATTAAGCTAATGATCTGGGGACCCCCCCCCCCCCCCCAAAAAAAAAAACCTGGGGGTCCCGAACCACAGGTTGAGAACCACTGTCTTAGATACATACAGTATGTGTATCACTTAGATGGGGACATTTAGTATTCAGATGAGCAACCTATGCATCTCATTCTGTCAGGTCTTGTCCAATATGAAAGCCCAGTCCCTCCCACTCTGTTACTGCTGCACCCTCCTCCTCCTCCTCCTCCTCCTCCTCCTCCTCCTCCTCCTCCTCCTCCTGTCTTTCTCTCTGGCTGCACTTTGCCATCTGCCATCTGCTGGGGTGAATGTGAATCAGATTAGAACACACACACCCAGATGGATCCCAACACTCCCCTGGCAGTCTGCATACAGTATTTATCTACTCTACTGTATGTCTATTTCTTTGTTTAGCGTACATAACCAACTTCATGCTGTGTGTGCATTTGTGTGTGTGTGTGTGTGTGTGTGTGTGTGTGTGTGTGTGTGTGTGTGTGTGTGTGTGTGTGTGTGTGTGTGTGTGTGTGTGTGTGTGTGTGTGTGTGTGTGTGTGTGTGTGTGTGTGTGTTGGGGGTGGATGGAGTTTGGGGTCTCTGGCTAGCTACAGTATGGCTTGTCAGCTCACTAAATCATGGGAACGCAGCATCAACCCACTTAAGGAGCAGCAAAACCTGCGGAAGTGAATGTTACTATTGCTAACAAGATGGATCTTACAATTGAACTGGCCTTCCCAAAGAATGATGACATTTGAATTCACCAAATGTACTAAAATGTAACTTTAATTTAACTCTTGTGGCGATTGCCAAGTAAGCACATCCGTTTCCTCTCCTGGACACAAGGCTCTTTGGTAGAGGTGTGCATAGTTGAGTTATAGCACCCTCTTGTGGGGACAGTATTGGACCGCTTTGCTGAAAATGTAACTGAATCTGTTCCTTCATTTTTATGCTTGTTATGCTTGTTGTGCCATGAACTAATAACTAACTAACTAACAAATTTGACCTGAGCTGATAATGATAATTATTGTTTCAAAACTGCTCAAACTGGGATGCAAGCTAACATTGATCTTGGTCAAATTATGTTGCTTTAATGTTATGGTAACAATTATGTTAATAATGCTGCTAAATGTTTTTGTGAACCACAAATTACAAGAAGCAGCATTCATGTTTTCTATTACCATTACAGATCTGATTGTTATTATCTGCCATGCGTGACCCTCTTGAATCATTATAACTCTACGACGACCTTCATTTCACCTTTAACATCTGTGAGTGATTTTACGATCTTCTGTTTGCATTATTCCTCGTTTTCCACAGACAGAGCATGTCATGAGCGGCGTTTCCTCGGGGACACAGCGAGCATGTTCTGAGAGTCAGAAGGAGGGTCACACGCCAGCCATGAGCCACGCGCATCAGGATGAAGGGTGTGGGGGCACAGGGGAGGAGCACAAGGCCAACCCCAGGACCAGGCAGCAAAATGGGACCGCGGCAGGAGACGCTCCCCCCGTCCGGAGGTCCTGGAGACCCTGTCAGATGCTCAGCCCGGACGGAGAGCCAAATCATCATCATCATCATCATCACGCCCCGCACCACCACCATCCCCCCTCAGGTAGGCCTGTCACGATCATGACGTTTTAGTTGACGATCAAATGTCATACGAATAATTGTCTTTTTGGCATTGAACATTGGAACATAGAAATAATTTTAAAAAGCGTTTATGTTTGCCTTTTAGACATTGCACAAGGCTATATACTTTTATAATAAAATTACACGTTTTTCCAACATGGAAAACGATTCTCTATTAATTATGCAAAATCATTAGGACTAGCTCAAATAATTGCCATCAGGCGATTATGTGATAACTGTGACAGGCCACCCCACAGGTCGAGGCCAGCCACGGCACCGCAGGAAACAAGGCCCGGGACCAGGTCAAATCCATGGTCAGGTTCAAGGTCAGGTGCCGTCGCCGACCCAGGTCCCATCCAGGCAAGACCAGGGAGGAGCTCCGGAAGCTGAGGCTCGGCCCGTCCAGCATCCTCGCCCCGGGGTGACCCGCTATCGCCGCCAGGGCGACCCCAACCCCAGGGTCCAAGTTCACAGACAGAGGCCACCGGCCAGAGAGGTCGAGGATCCAGCGTCATCGTCATCGCCGCAGCTGCAATCGCCTGCTAAAGAAGATGAGAGCGGAAGTCTGGCCGAGGTGCGACAGCCGCGCTTGTCGCACGCCCCTTTCGCGGACCAATCGCTGGACAGGGCGTCTCCTAACCTGACGCCTGTCGCCATGCTCACACCCACAGAGCACACACCCGACGCCCCAGCTGCGGATCTGCAAACCCACAGCGACCTCCCGCCCTCTTCTTACGTGCAGGAAGCACACCAGGAGAGCAGAGAGGAGGAGAAACAGCCAGAGGAGCATGGGCAGGAGGAGGTGGAGGAGAAGGAGGAGAAGGAGGAGAAGGAGGAGAAACGTTTGCAGGGGGAAGACAGAGACTCATGCTCAACCACAGCTTACTCCGATTGTAGCCATGGCAACATGGAAATAGCTCCCACGAGGAATGAAGACGAGGTGGCAGCTGAAGGGGCGGTGCCCGAACAGAGGGAGGACGAGCCTGAAGAAGAGATGTATTTGACAGAGGGTGACGCGGTGCAGGGAGAAGAAGCCACCGATCTCTGTTCGGACACAGAGAGCGCCGCGTCGCTCAACATGGACGGCCCTCTCCACAGCCCACCTCCCCTCTGCTCGCCCACCCCCCCATCGTCCCCGGACACGACTCTGTTTCTGGACCGGTGCGGTCAGGAGCCCGGCTCAAGCCCCAGCCCCGGCCCCGACAATGACACGTTACCCGAAGACGATGAGGAGGGCAGCTCCGAATCCTGTACACTGTCCAAGTCCTACACGGACTCCTACCCGAAAACCTATGCAGACTTTTATACGGAGTCCCACCAAAAATCGGCCCCTGAAACCGACAGCGAGCCGCATGCAGAACCCTCCGTGAAATCCCATCCCGACTCCTTCCCCGAGCCTCTGAAGACCTCCTATCCAGAGTTACTCAGAGAACCTCGGAGAAGGCCTTCCAGAAGGACCGAGACCAGTGAGGCGCACCAGGAGACAAACAAACAGGGGAATGTACTAAAGAGGGCTCCCGTTTCCCCAGTTGAATGTCACCCACACGCTGTCAGACCGGGCAGAGACCGGGGTTCACACCCGATCCCTACTTGGCAAGGGCGCTCCGTCGGCTGTAGGCTGCACCACTACGACGGCCAGTCTGATGGGGAGAGCGACGACGCTGATGGAACCCCCAGCAGCTTCGGGACGGTCCCTGGGCAAACGCACGAAGACGCCCGAGTGAAGAGCTCTCCGTCCGGGCAGAACGGCTCTGAAGAGGCCCAGGATGAGCAGGCCAGGGTGGGTCTCTCCGGGGAGGAGTGTGTAAAGGGCTCTGATGGGGATGCCATCAGTCTGGCTATTAAAGACATTAAGGAGGCCATAGAAGAGGTAAAGACTAAGACCGTACGCTCTCCGTACACCCCTGACCAACCTATAGAGCCCGTCTGGGTGATGAGGCAGGAGGATGCAAGCACACAGCATCACAGTGTGAGTATGACCTCTGAACTGGCCATTTACATATCGCTGCAGCTGACAAATATATTTTCATAATCGATTAAACACTTAAGCCCTATTTTATACTTTCAAACTTTTTGAACATTTGAAAAAATATTCTGTCAATAAAAGAAAGTAAAAGTATAAAGTAAAAAAGGAGTTAAAAGCCAACAAAAAATACCTAGTAAATTGAATGAACAGAGCTCATTATTCAATACATTTTCTTACCATGTAAAGGTAGTCTTTTAGCATTTTATGTCTGCATTGTTGTATTGATTATGTTGCAAGGAAAGTAGACAGTATGATGACTGATTGCATGCATACAAAAATAATAATGATCAGTGTTTCCCTTTTATTGTTTACCCCCTCTCTCTCTCTCTCTCTCTCAGCCCGTTTCTCAGTCCCCCTCTCAATCAGTGTCCGAGTCACCATCTCACTACACCCCAGCTCCGTCCCAGGAGCCTGTCAGTCCGGTCAAGGCCGAGACGTCCAGAGTTCATCAACACCAACAGTATCACCCACAGAATCAGCACCACCACCAAGGCCACCCGCCACAGCAGAGGGACTCTGCGAGGCCCCCACGCCCGTACACACAGCCACCACATGCAAACTCACTGCCTAATCAGCAGCATCAACAGCAACCGCAGCCACGTCAGCAACATGATCCACGTCAACAGCAACAGCAGCATCGTCAACCACATCAGCAACAGCTACAGCAACAACAGCAGCAACATGAGCAACTTCAACATCAGCAATATCAACACCCACCTCCACCACATCAGCATCAACAGCTGCAGTCACAGTCAGCACCAGTGCCACAGCAACCCTCTGTTCTAGAGGTAAGTACAATGAATACAAGAACGGTCGGTACAACAACCTAGTCGGACATGGTCAAATCCGGCGTCCTCGGAATGGTCGCCACCAGGTATTCCTCAGCTTAACCTCAGTAAAACTATGCCTAAACCTAACCTTATTCCTAGACGTAACCTCAGTAAAACTATGACTAAACCTAACCTTATTCCTAAACTTAACCTCAGTAAAACTGTGCCTAAACCTAACCTTATTCCTAAACTTAACCTCAGTATAACTGTGCCTAAACCTAACCTTATTCCTAGCCTCAGTAAAACGAATGCAAGAATACAAGAACCAGGCCCAGGCGGCTGGCGTAGAGGTCTGGGCACCTACAGTAGGCTCAATGTAGCCTGACAGTGCGTCGGGGGTTCAAGAACCCCTTGGCGAGCGTTCCTCGAAAGAAAAAAAAAAGGGTGCAACTAGGTTGTTGTACCGACACAATTAATACGCCGTGGCTCTGTAGGAGGCTAGCTGTGTTGAAGAGAGTCTGTGTGTTTGTCTGTCTGGGGCTTACATTGCAAACCGCTGGACCAATCCGCGCCACATTCCTTTGAGCATGCTGCCAGTAGGCCAAGGAAGTACCTCCATGTGAACGTTTCGGTAGCACTTGCTATGCATCCCATGTGTATAACGCATTATATACATACTTATAAGGCATTATAATCTGCTCATAACCCTGTATAATCAGATGTATAAGAGCTCATAAATAATCATAATGCTTTATAAGCATAACCATAACACATTATAAAGCTTATTATAATGACTTATAAGTTCAAGTATAAATGCATTGTATTATGCTTATAACACGTGATGATTACAGTTATAAATATTCATAAGTGCTACCAAGGTTTCATATCGTCTATGTTGGGTGGAAAACCTCATATGTCCAAAATTGTTACCTTTCACAATTCTTCGCGCCGTGTTCCGAGCTTTTAGATCTGCTACTTTTGCTACTTTTGTGTGACGCTGTAGTATGATCAAGTAGGGCGTTGATCTACGAAAAAACATAAAAAGTTAGAGTATGGAGATAAGAGGTTTCTGCCCGACAGCAACGATATGTTTTCTGGTTCAAACCTGCTGCCGAGCCAACCAAATGAAGCTATGAGAGAATGAACCGGAACAGGAAATGGGTATGCCACCTTCTGGAAACCTGGGACTACAGTTATGCACGGAGCCTATACTACTGCGAGAGCCTTGGTTTGCAATGTGGGTCCACTAGCAGGACTTTTAAATATTTATTGTTACATCCTATTATACAAGCACTGTATAAAAGCGTCAAAGTATTGGGTTTTGACTCCTCGACATTGCAGCAACTCATCATCTTGTTGTCTGTATTAGCACCTTGAGTTTTGGCCATGATGTGTTTGACTTGACTTTGAGTTGATACCAACCATTTTGCACTTGGACATGAATGACATGTTAAGTTCACAGAGACAATAGACAGATTATGTTTGTATTCTTCTCTCCTCAGATTCGCAGATCTCTGCCCACATTTCCCACATATGTAGATGGTAAGTGACATCAAATGCATACATCTTCCAGTTCACCTCCACTTTCATACGTTTGAACTGAATTATTTTCTACACACTTTATAATGTATTCGTTCATCCGTTTATTTCATTGTGTATGGCATCCCTATTTTGGACACAAGTTTTCACAAAAAAGCAAAAATAGCAGGTGTGCAAGATCACAACACGTTGCCATGTAACGCGTTGTAAGCTTGTAGATCGGGTATTTTATGTGCATTACATTCACCCTCACATTCACACACCAACCTGCTCATTAGGAGCAGTTAGGGGTTCAGTGTCTTGCTCAAGGACACTTCGACACTAACCTAGGGGGAGTCGAGGATCGAACCAGGAACCTTCCAAATGGCTGCTCTACCATGTGAGCCCCTTCCGCCGCAGTTTGTGAATGGCTGAATGTATTGTACATTGTATAGCGCTTTGAAGACAGGTGCTACAGTATATAAATGCACCATTTACCATTTATTTACCATTATCACCCTATGCATGTTTGGCTTTTGCAGTCCCTGGACCATGTGATCCTGATGACCTGATTGATGGCATCATCTTTGCTGCCAGCTATCTCGGCTCCACCCACTTACTGTCGGAGAGAACGCCCACTAAGGCTGCCCGCATGCAACAAGCCCAGGAAGCTATGAGCCGAGTCCGGGTGAGAATAAATCCTAACTTGGTGAATGAAAAGTATGGGCCCTCGATCTTGTCACAACTTTTCCAGGAGTTTGTAACAGGCTCAAATGACTATATTGCTGATACTGTATATCAGACGAAAAGGCCATACATTTATATCGTCTCGGTCGGGTGGAAACCTCATGTCCAAAACTGTTAATTTTCAATAGACACATTGCAAACCAAGGCTCTCGCAGTAGTATAGGCTCCGTGCATAACTGTAGTCCCAGGTTTCCAGAAGGTGGCATACCCATTTCCTGTTCCGGTTCATCACAGGATTCGTGTTTCGAGCTTGTACATCTGCTACTTTGATACTTTTGTGTCACGCTGTAGTACGATCAAGTAGGGCGTTACTTTACGAAAAAAACACAAAAAGTTCAAATATGGACAGCAGCGATATCTTGTAATATACGTATATTTAGTGATTTAAATGGTTAACATTGAGGATGTTGCTGTGTAGTCGTGATGTTTTGCACAGCACGCCCGCAGGTCACAGTAAGCACAACAACGGACTAGTAAGGGAGACATGAGGTGATAATAACACATGCAGCATGTCTGTGTCTACAGGGTGACTTGTGTCACGCTGATGAAGGGGAAACTTTTGATGATGTTCGCTTCACGAGCCTCTGGCACTGTCTATCACAACTGTGATAGACAGTGACTCACTCACAAGCACGCGCACGCACGCGCGCGCACGCACACACACACACACACACACACACACACACACACACACACACACACACACACACACACACACACACACACACACACACACACACACACACACACACACACACACACACACACAATAGTGACTTAGCCAATCCTGTTTTGTCCTCCCACCCAGAACTTAATTTCAAGTGTTGCATTGATTGCGCTCTCTCCCTCTCTCTCCCACTCTGTCCCCCCCTCTCTCTCTCTCCACTCCCTCTCTTTTCACTCTCTCTCTCTCTCTCTCTCTCTCTCTCTCTCTCTCTCTCTCTCTCGCCCTCTGTCTCTGTCTCTCTCTCCCCTCGCTCTCTCTGGGTCGGTCTGTTGTACGTCTCACAGGCTGCTCAGAAGCAAGCGAAAAACAGGAAAAAGGTAAGATAACTTTGGATGCTCTGTCTTTGCCTAAATGTCGACAATAAAGTTCCTATTTATGTGAATGAGGTGCTTTGCATACTGAAATATGTGTATTCATGCCATGGGGTACGCGTACACTGCACTGGCTGGCTAGATTGGCAGCATAACGATTCATTTTAACAGCGATACGATACGCATCACGATAAATGGTTAACGATACGATACATGAACGATATTGGTTCATTCATGGCGATACGATACGATTCAATGATTTCAAATCGATACAGTAACTATTTAGCACAACAAATAAATCTGTAGAGTGCAGGTTTATTAAAAGAAAATGTATTATTATGGATATAAATAAGTAAAAACGGCGATTCTCTGGCAAATACATGGATATTGTATTTGAACACATATGGACAAACTCGCACCTTGACATGAGCACAGAGATTACACACATTTATCGATAAACCAAGTGTAGCGATATGGAATGGAAACGTTTTTTCTTCTTAATTTTGCTAAATACAATGCACAAGTACCGATACAATCGCAGTTACTAGTATCGTTACACCCCTAAGTACTGATGACAAAACTGTCTATATTGAATTATTTCTTAAATCATTTGCATAGTTTTCTTTAATCCAATTTTGAAAATGTCTGACCTAAAACATGGTTCCTTAAAGAGGATGTAAGTTTACTGTAGATGATTACTTAATTTAAGACAGCTGTTGAATGATGTGCACCCCATACTCATCTCCTCTCTATTTGTTAACCACTTGAGCATCCAATTTTTGGGGCGAACGTTTGGTGAAAATAGATGACCTACTGTACAAGCTCACAACCTGTTGCAACGCGACAGGTCGTAAGCGTGTAGATAGATACACCTAGTACAAAGCCCTGAGGGATCCCACTCAACTTGTAGAAGAGATTTGGTGTAGAGGGAAGAATCTAGCGTACCTACTGTACAGTATATGGACAAAAAGGTACAGCTTGTGGTTCTGCTACTTTTGCTACTTTTATGTGACGCTGTAGTATGATCAAGTAGGGCGTTCATTTACGAAAAAAAACACACAAAAAGTTCGAAAATGGCGATAAGAGGTTTGTGCCCGACAGCCACGATATAGGGTTTAAGAGGTTAAATGTTACTGTGCTCCACTCTCTGTATGTCTGCATAGAGTCCTGACGGAGAGGTTGCCTCCTCTGCTGAAGTGGACCTCTTCATGTCCACACAGAGGATCAAAGTGCTCAACGCAGACACTCAGGTACGAGAACATTGTGGACCTTCTACAACACACGCCTTTCCTTGTGGCTTAGCCTTCTTAAGGACCATAAATATAACTTTGAAACGGGGGGCTTGTGATGAGAGGAGTCCCTTCCCATAACTTATATGTCACTTGTTTGATACACTTGCATGTAAATCATATGCATTTGTATGATTACAACTGTAGCTATATGGTTGTTATAATGAAGTTATTATTATGAATGTATTAAGAATGATACTAAAAAGAAATATGGTGGAATTTCACAATCATATGTTGTGAAATAAATGCTCATGTTTTGTGCATTGCAGTTTACATGCACACACATCAACATTGCAGCTACATTGAGAGATTGTTCACCTTGAACAGTAAAATAAAAGTATATATAAAAACATATTCTGTGTTTATTTTAGTTTTTAAGTCTTTTATTGTGTTGCCATGGCTATGATTTCATTTCACTCTTTGCCAATCAGAGTGTAGTTCTTGGAAGAACTAGCCAGGAAGGCTGAGAATGATGAGTGCTGTGAATTCTTCACCTCTCGCTAGAGTTCTCAAATTCTGCCCGAACCCGATCCTACCCGACCCGATGTTTTCGGGCCGGGCCTAAAATGTATGCTAATTAGTTGGGCTGGGCCGGGCCGGGCCGAGCCGAGCCTCGGGCTCCATGAAAAAAGAAAGTTTTATGAACAACTGAACACGTGAAGCTGCCATTTCACCAACTATATATTCGTTCGCTCACTCTGCTATAATTTGAGCCACTGGCGCTGCCTACTGGCGACCATTTTTTCCAGATTTTTTCAGATTTTCAGGCCAAAACTTTTGGTAATTGTTTGGGCCGTTAGGACCCAGTTAGAGCCGGGCCTTACTTTTCAGGCCCGTTGAGAACTCTCCCTCTCGCCCCTTGTCATTCCCCTGGCTTCCTTCCTGCTGAACAGGAGTCCATGATGGACCTGCCTCTGAGGACCATATCCTACATAGCAGACATTGGCAACATGGTGGTGCTGATGGCCAGGGGCAAGATGGTACGGTCCAAGAGTGCCCAGGACAACCTGGACAACGCCACGGAGGAGCACGCCACCATGGCCCATGACGACAGACGCCAGTACAGGATGGTCTGCCATGTCTTTGAGTCCGAGGATGTGAGTATTGCTTGTGTTGCTGTGAGTCATCTGTTCATCTTAACCCATTCAATCCGGGAACGCATCTGTGTCATTTTAGATTTGAGCCATAGCCATAATTTTTTATTTAAATCTGATATTTTTGAAAAATCGTGAAAATGTGTGCAAATCTTTGAATATATATATATTTTTAAAGCTAACATTTGTAACTCAAACCTTTGCTTCTGGGGGGGGTCCCTGGAACAAAATATTTTGAGATGGGGACCAAATAAATATCCTTTTGGGTGGTCCTTGACATGAAAAAGTTTGAGAACCACTTACAACAACATATACCGTTTTCAGAAAACTGTTTAGAAGACATTTGTAGATGGATTGAATGGGTTAAGTTATAATAACTAATTTATCTAAATGTCTGTCTGTCTGTTTATCTACCGACCTACTGTACCTACCTACCTACCTACCTACCTACCTACCTACCTACCTACCTACCTACCTATACCTACCTACCTACCTACCTACCTACCTACCTACCTACCTATCTACCTACCTACCTACGTACATACCTACCTACCTACCTACCTACCTACCTACCTTATACCTACCTACCTATACCTACCGACCTACCGACCGACCTACCGACCTACCGACCTACCTACCTACCTACCTACCTACCTACCTACCTACCTACCTACCTACCTACCTACCTACCTAACTACCTACCTACCTATACCTACCTACCTACCTACCTACCTACCTACCTACCTACCTACCTACCTACCTACCTACCTAACTACCTACCTACCTACCTACCAGGCTCAGCTGATAGCTCAGTCTATAGGACAGGCGTTCAGTGTTGCCTACCAGGAGTTCCTGCGGGCCAACGGCATTGACCCAGAGGACCTGAGTCAGAGGGAGTACAGCGACCTGCTCAACACTCAGGACATGTACAACGATGACCTCATCCACTTCTCCAAGTCGGAGAACTGCAAAGATGTGAGTGCACGTGATACCGTAAAAACACAGCAAAACACTGTTGCTTTAGAATATTGTCGCAGTTGGGGCAGAAACTTCCATCTCCATATTCTAACTTTTTGTGTTCTTACATAAATTAACGCCCTACAACATTTTTGTCGACTAAATCAACTGTGGATTTAGTCAACTAAAACTAAACTACTAAAAGTAAAACATTTCAGGTGACAAAAAAAAAACAGAATTTTATTCAAAAGACTATGACTAAAACTAAATACAAATTTGCAGTCAAAATCAACACTGCTCTGTGCTGTTCTTCTGCAGGTTTACATAGAGAAGCAGAAAGGGGAGATGCTAGGCGTGGTGATAGTGGAGTCGGGCTGGGGCTCCATCCTGCCGACGGTCATCATCGCTGGCATGATGCACGCCGGGCCGGCAGAGAAGTCCGGTCGGTTGAATATCGGAGACCAGATCATGACCGTCAACGGGACCAGTCTGGTCGGCCTGCCCCTCAGCACCTGTCAGAGCATCATCAAGGTACACGGCGCACTTATTTTGGTGGTTTCCCTTTTTTTTGTTTTGTTCAGTTAGTTGGGCCAGGTTAAGCGCAAAACTATTGTAATGAGGCTGTAAATGTATCCAGTTTGATTGATTGAATACTTTATTAGACACGAGGTACAGTCATACATTTGGGCTAAAAGGATAACACAAAAAAAGTCCAGGGGACTTGTTTCCATTGTGGTCCTAAGTGACTAGAGCTCCCAAAAAACAACCAACAACTTTAGGCTGAAACACAGCAAAACACATGGCTCATGTGCACCTCTAGATGGAAACACATGGTTAATTCCTGCAGACAGTTTCAGTCAAAGCTGGGATCTGCCCAGCAAAACATTTATAAGACAGACCTACTGTAGGACATTTGTTCTCAAAGTGGGGTCCGGAGACCCCCAGGGGTCCTTTAGGGAGTTCCAGGGGGTCCCCAGCTAAATGATAGGTAGTTAGGAACCAAATGGACCCTTATGGGTCTGTAACTCAGAGAGTGTACAAATGGACCCTAACGGGTCCATTTGGTTCCATTTGTACACTCTCTCCATTTGGTTCCATTTGTACACTCTCTGAGTTAAATTAACATTGATTTTACAATATAACTTGGGGTCCCAGAGATAGAAATGCCATTAAATGGGGGTCCGTAGCCTAATAACGCATAAAATGGTTGAGAAATGAGAATCACTGCTAGAGCCGTAAAAATCTTCTCTTATGGGGGTCCCTGGCATATCTTTTCAAATGGGGGTCCGCAGGCTAATAAGTGTCAATTTGGGGTCCTTGAGAACCACTGCTCTTGAGAGAACCTTGAGAACCACACTCTTCTTTGTTTCTTTATTTTATTACAGCTGTTGGCCAATGCAGCCACAATCATCCACTGTTACAGACATTGATTTGTCTGTGCCAGCCTTCCTGTTATTGACCTGTTCTGTTATGTCTTCCTTTCTTATCTATTCCTTTCCCTATTCTAACTCTTTTTGTATCTACAATGTTGAGAACTCTGCACAAAAAAACTATTTCACACACTATTTTACCCCGTGGGATCTGACAATAAAGTTGATTCTGATTCTATTAAGCGAAGTGAGGATATTTATATTGTATAAAATCCACCATTCAAAAGATTTGATATCCACCTTCGAAACCACCTACCAAATCATAATACTATTTATATAACAAAGGTCACACAGGCTAGAATTGGGTTATTTTAGACAAATTGAATGACAATGACAAAGCATTTTTGTACGTTATTATATTTAGCATTTGTGAATTCTTCATATCCTACGAAATCCTTGTGTGTCGATTTATGTATATAATGTATATATTTAAGTATATAAATGATACATGCATCTCCCACATTTTGACTTTTTATGTGTTTTTCGTAAATGAATGCCCTCCATCATACAAGAGTGACAAAAATAGTGAAAATAGCAGATCTACAAGCTCACAACGCATCGTGCATTTTCAGTATTTTTGGGTTTTGTTGTACATACAAGGTTTCCACCCGACAGCGATGATATTCAAGTCTAGTTCCGTCTGCCTCCCCTCAGGGTCTGAAATCACAGGCCAGGATCAAGCTGAACATAGTGCGGTGTCCTCCTGTCACCATGGTGCTCATCCGCAGACCTGACCTCAGATACCAGCTGGGCTTTAGCGTACAGAACGGCATTGTGAGTATGGGCTATCATAGAACGCTACTGAAATATAATTATACAATGTCAAATAATAATTGGGTTGGAATATAATATACTGAGAGAGACGCACACACACACACACACACAGAAAAAGACAACTTGCCGACAGCAAATTGCACTTGTAGTTATACGTTGCTTGGTAGAATTACACAGTAAAAACCTGAGTATTATTTTAACTCAGAAAGTGCTTTACAGGTTTCATTTTTTGCACTCTACATTCCTCTCAACCTCACCATCAATTAAAGTTCAAATGAAGAAACAACAACAGTATGGAACATCGCAAGAATTCAAGCAATCATGGCAGTCAGGCTGTTCCTCAAGTTCAGTCACAGTCATGCTTGCACAGCTTAAATCTGTACTATCACAGGAGCAGGCGTCATACTGCCAAATTTAATGCAATATCATTGCAATGAATGGTTTATCTTGTCTGACTGAAGTACAGTATATTTCAACTTGAACATGATTTTTAACTCTCACTTCAAATAAGTGGATTGAATTGGTCACAACACGACAATATGTTTGCTGTTCAATAGATACTAAAATGCTCTCATACTGTGTATCTTTACAGGGAAGTGAGTCACATGATGTCATGAGTCTTGGCATTTGCTACATACTGTAGACTTGTTTTACAACTTACTGACTTGCACACTGAGTCAACATACTGTATTATGTGTATTCAAGTCTGTCAGGCACCATATTGGCTTGGTGGCCTGCTGTGTCTATTCATCCAGTCAAACAACAAATTAAGGAAATAGGAATCTGAAATATTTTTTGATTTCTCTCCATTGTCCACCAATAAAGCAGATTTACCTTAACACACACACACACACACCCACACACACACACACGCACACGCACACGCACACGCACACGCACACACACAATACAGTACTACAGTATACATTATTGGTCTGGCTGTAACTTTTGTCTATACCAGAAGTTGTTTATTACAGTGAGTAAGCCCTATGTGTTTTTTTCCACAGATCTGTAGTTTAATGAGAGGAGGGATTGCAGAGAGAGGAGGGGTTCGTGTGGGTCACCGCATCATAGAGATCAACAGCCAGAGTGTGGTGGCCACGCCCCACGAGAAGATCGTCCACATACTGTCCAACGCTGTGGGAGAGGTAGGACCATCCTAGTTATCGTACCTCTTACCTCAATAATGTAACTTTTTGTGTTTTTTCATAAATTAATGCCCAAGGCTACACTTGATCATACTGCAGCGTCACACAAAAGCATCAAAAGTAGCAGATCTACACGTTCGAAACGTGGTGCGAAGCAACACGTTTTGAGCTTGTAGATCTGCTACTTTTTATTTATTTTAATCCTTGGAAAAAAGAGGTTTCCGCCCGACAGAGACTATTCATTTATAATTGGTGGTTCCATTCTTACAAAATGTTTTTTAAGTAAAATGAATACGACATTTGAGTTACAGACTAAAGTGCTCATCTTAAAAATTATTAAAGAAATTATTTACATAGAAACTGGGTTTGCATTTCATGAGAAAGCAGCCTACTACAGTATATGTCACTAGGGTTGTCAGTTGGAGATCCATGCCATTGCCAAACCGCTACCAGAGCCAGTGTCCTCAAGAGCTGCTCTCAGCAGTGATCAGAATCACATTCACCCAAACTCCAGAACCACTGTGGCTGTACTCACTGCTTTAGCCAACATGTCACATAATCATTTCCAATCTCTGTCCTTTGAACTGGCATGATGGAAAACAGTCAATTACTTACGTCAATGGTTCAACGCCAATGGAGACCCAGGATGACTGCTACTTTTCCTCTCTGCTGGTTACTTGACTGCATAGACCAGTGGTTTACAACCCTTTTCATAATCAAGGTCCATTATTTATTCGGCATTTGAGCCACGGACCACCGTTTGATGAGATTTAGACTCTCAGACCCAAGCCTTAGAATATTCCATGCTGTATTGATGTTGGTACCAATAGGAGAGATGACAGGCAAACGTTGATCAAAATAACAATTCTTTAATTAAGTAATGCAGATGTTTAACAATAATTTAACTCTTGAGAGCGTAAAATGAAACCAAATGGACCCGTAAGGGTCCATTTGGTTTCATTACACACTCTCAAGAGTTAAATATAAGGGTCCATTTGGTTACCAACTCCATCATTTACATTTACCACCCGGAATTCTGGCACCGAGTGCTGCTGCTATTTTTGAATAGCCAAAAGAAATGTAAAAATCACACCCTGTGTGAAGTGGGCGGTGTCTTCCTAGCTAACCACAATACTGAATGGAGTCAACCAATATATATGCTTTGATCTGAAAGAGCCACTTAGTGTCAGCATGTGTCTTGCTAGCTAATCACAATACTGAATGGAGTCGATCAATCATGTACAAAAGATAAATACATTTATCTTTTGTAAAACACACTTTATGATGGACAAAACCATAACTTAAAAAAAACAATAATTTGGTTTTATTTAAGTTATGGTTGCTTATATAGGGCTATGCACATGTGTCATGTGACACTGGCCAATCACAGTCCTGAATAGATTGTGATTGGCCAATCACAGCGCAGGATAATTGTACAAATTTCCAAACCTCACTTTTAGGGCCGGTTTCACTGCCCAAGATATTTGTACATTTTTCCAAATCTCACTTATAGGGGCGGTTTCACCGCCCAAAAATCACACCCAGTGTGAAGTGGGCGGTGTGGTCATCACGGTGATGTAAGAAGTGATGTAAGAAGTGATGGAAGAAGTGATGGAAGAAACCATGGAAGAAACCATAACTTAAAAAAAGTTTTTTAAGTTATGGTCCTATTTATAGGGCTATGCACATGTGTCATGTTTCCCTAGCCAATCACAGTCCTGAATAGACTGTGATTGGCCAATCACGGTGCAGGGTTAGGGGGGTACATTTTTGGCCAATCACAGCGCAGGATTTGGTGTGCAAATATCCAAACCTCACATATAGGGGCGGTTTCACCGCCCAGAAATGGCACAGATGCGTTCCCAATGTTAATGGGTTAAACCTGATAATTTCTTGCTCCGCCTCCTCCTCTCTGCTCTGTGCTGCTGCCCTATGAAGTTTTGCAATCCCACCGCCTCCCCAGCATCCACCTGTGGGCTCTGTTTCTATATTTCCCTTTGGAGTCTTAATGTATTCCCTCTGTAATATCTATTGGGCAGATCTCTTAATTATAAATGTTTCATGCTTACAGGGAATGAACAGAGACAGAGCCCTGAGGCCAAACTATGCTTCAGATATCTATGCTCAAATATTTTAGGCTCAATTAAAAAAATGTTTTAATTCAATCCAAGAGTTGTCTGACCTTAAGTTATAAAGATGTTCTGCCTTTTATACAACCAACTTTGTTGAGTGAAGCTATGGTACAAAGTTATTTAAACTACTTCAAGGAGTCAGTAGTCTGTTGCGGTTCATGAATCAGAATGGAATAGAACAGACTTTATTTGCACGAATGCATTCTTGCATTCTTGGTGCTCAGAATCATTCATATTGCGTTTACCTTTTCTCCAGATCCACATGAAGACCATGCCTGCAGCCATGTACCGTCTGCTGACAGCACAAGAGCACCCTGTGTACATCTGACCACTCACACAGTAACAGCCTCCCTGTTCACTTACTGTACCTAGGAGATAGTACAAAATGGTTCCATTTGTCTCCCTCAAGACAGCGGTTTGAATCCCGTTTAATTTGATCCATTACCATTTAGATTTGATGAGAAACAAAATGACCCGTTTTCTGTATCTTGTTTGATATGACACACGTTCAAGTTGATCTCATCAGCACTGACTTGCCTTAATCTGTACAGAATGTCATCATGTGAACATGTACGGTAGAGCTACAGTATGATGCAGGTTATTTCACCAGGCGGAGTGTTCATGTTTTATCATGTATAACCAAAGACAACAGTGAGTTATATTGTGCATATTTAGGTGGCTAATAGAGTAAATACTTTTTTGTTTGTTTGTTTCATTTAAATAGTTATATTAATTGAATGTAATTGAACAAAAACGGACCTACAAATTGCCTCTTTTGGGGTATGTCTACCGTCTACGTGTACATAGATTTACACCTCTCAAGTGAACTCTGATGACCGATGACGCTGCATTTTTGTGCACATGCAAACATGCCAAACAACCTCTGAAACCTTTGTGGTCTATTTGATTTTCACAGTGTGAACATAAATTGGCCTTGGTACGCTTTGCATTAGTTGGGTGTTAAGCGTCCCACGGTCCCAGCGATTCTCAAGTTTGTTTTGCAAAGCGCTGATTTTGGTTCACTCGAAGTCTTGCGTTACATACAATGTTTTTATTTAATTTGCTAAAATGCGTTTCACCCCGCAGCCCCCGATTCCCTGGCAACCTTTGCAAGAGAAGATATTCCATGTATTGTTTGAGCAGGGCCGCAAACCCTCCTGGATTCTGGAGGAATCTCCTCGATTTCAATCTCCTTGAGGACTCCTTAATTGTCATTTCTCCGTGATTTGGTATCATTCTCCCAAAATTCACCAGAACACAGGAAATGACATCTACTCTGTTAAAAGGTTTCTGGGGAGTACCCCCAGACCCCCACTTGAGGGGTGTGGTCACTGGTCAGTGCATGCAATCATACAGAGATATTCACGTTTAAGAAATGGATTATTAAAGATGGTTCTGAAATTGCTTCGGTCATCAAATCAATTTCTGTAGGCCTACTTTTTGCTTTTTGATGGAGGAAATTTTGAAATGTACCAATCATGTTCCAATTAAGCAAGCCTGATAAAAGTATAAAATCTCCCAAATTCACCAGAACACAGGAAATAACATCTACTCTGTTAAAAAGTTTCTGGTCACTAATAATAAACTCCTTAATTCTCACAGTCGGATTTTGGCAGGCCTGTGTTTGAGAATGACTGACGGACTCATGTCAGCTTCCGTGGTTTTTCACGGATTCGGTTTGAGACCTTCCAGTGTTATCTCTCACAGCACTTACAAGTACCATGCGTTGACATGATTTGGCTTTAGAATATAATGTTAATAATCAAACTCATGAAAATGTATAAAAGAAAACGTTTTTTAATTTGAATTTGTTTCAGAGGGACAAGCACTCCCCAATTGCTGCTGCAGTCAGGGAGATTACACACACACACACATCACATACTAAATACGTTTGGAATAAAGCAACTGACATGATTGTCTTGTACCATATTTCCCAATGCTACCTTGTACAAAAAAAAGACATGACAGAGTGTACTGTGTATACACAACACACACATATATATGCAATACAAATGTGATTGTCTCCTGTTGTGAGCAGCTAATAAAGAGAGGTACAAATAATACAAAATACTAGAGACACCTTAATGACTTACACCAGTTCCACAATCCATCTCTGTGGGTTCTCTGTGATAAAACAGCTTTTCTTGCTTAAAATACACAGAGATCGTGAGTGTTCATTTAACGAGTACAAAAAATATGGACCCTTATGGGTTCACTCTCAACAGTTCGCAAATGAGGATTTTACTGTGAAAGATCAAGGCTTTAAGCATGATTTTGTCATTTCAGTTTTGTAAATTGATGCCCTACTTCGTCATAATACAGTGTCACTGTCACACAAAAAGTTTAAAAATGTGAATCCTGAAAAGTAACAGTTTTGGCCATATGAGGTTTCTCCCCAACAACAACTACGATTTACTGTATGTGATCAAACTTTTTCAGGTGATAACAAGTACAGTGCCTCACATTTAAAGCTACAATCCTGGACCTTTTTTTTGTCAATAGTTATTTGAAGCAGATAGAGCACTAGATTGGATGCGCCAGTATCTTTACTGTATAGTAGTTCAGAGTCGGGCTACTTTTGCCATTTTGAATTTGAATCCTGAAAAGTAACAGTTTGGACATATGTTTCCACCCGACAAACGATATATGAGCCAAGTGCTGTCCGGCATGCACGCCGTTTCTCTCATACTACAAGTCATCAAAGCTAAAAGGCACTTTAGAAAGTGTGCTGCTTCCCAGGTGACACGGCCAGCAATCGATTATAGGCCTACTCCGTAGTACGACGGTGTTGCTTGCCGATAATAATAACACAAGCCAACAACGCGTCGCAACGTGTTTAAAATCGGTTCTTGTTGGCAGACGACATCATCATGTGTATAAATTCAGCTTTACAGACATCCAGTAGCAATGCTCAGCTAGAGCTGGGCGATATGGACAAAATAAAATATCACCATAATTTGACCAAATACCTTGATATCGATATGGTGACGATGTTTTATTGTGACAATATAAATATACATTTTTCTAAATTGCTAAAAAGCATTTTTGCTTTTTTTTTCAATAGAGTATAAAATTGAGCTTAAATGATTAAAACCAGTAAAAGACAACACTATCAGTATATTCAAAATCCGAGACGATATCTTGTCTCATATGATATCGCTATGATATGGATATAATGCCCAGCCCTAGGCTTCAGGCATATATGTACAATAAAACAGTTGATTTTGCATGAATGTGATTACAGAAAGGAAGGACACAATGTAAAGCAGTACATGTACAGTGTGGTCCATGCTGTATCCAAAGTGGCACAGTGCAATGTGTTTTATGCACAGTTCATATGGTACAGGTTATGATAGGAGAAAGGTCGCCTACACTTTTACAACCCCGAGTGTTCTTTTATCTATGACGGTATAGTTGCACACTGGACGCAGAAGCGCTGCCAAGCACGTAGCCCATGTTAACCCATTGGACAGCGATAATTTCCGCCTCTAGGGTGAACCCATCGTGAAGAGTGTACAAAGGTAACTCTCAGCGAGTTACAAATGGATACATTAACTGAGGATTTTACTGTGGACAATTAAGGTACAAGCCTGTTTTAAAAGAGTGAGAGCAGGGACTACAAAAGGAACAAAAACTAAAAATAATAAGGATGATTGTGAAACAGTGCTGTGTTTGTCATGGGCCCACAATGGGTACGGCACGGTATAAGGGTTATTGGAAAGCCCTGCAAGTTTGTATCCTAATGTAACAAAAGGCAGTATCAGGAATATACACCATGAAATATCAAACATATCAAAAGGGAATCGCAGACACTGAAACACCCTCTGCCGTTACGGACGGGAATATACGAAAATGTAAGAAAACTACTTTACAGTCTTAAAAGGGTGATGTTTTCAAAATATTTGGAACGGCATACAATTGTACTACTTTCACACACTCACACACACACACACACACACACACACACACACACACACACACACACACACACACACACACACACACACACACACACACACACCTTGTGTTGAACAGCAATAAAATATGTGTTATCTAATGTGCTTTGCATGTGAAGAAATCACGCCAGTCAACTGGCATTTCAGTGGAGGAGTGACAGTGGATCTACAGCTCAGTGTCTTTGTATTTCTGCTGGCTGTAGTAGCCCCGCTTTGTTTGGTCGGCCAGCTGTCTACGGTACTCGTCTTCGTCATCGTCACCGTGGGCGTAACCCCTGGAGTCCCCGTACGGTGGCCTGGATGGCGCTTGTGGCTCCGGATTGGAGCTGGAGCTAAAAGAAAGACGCATAATAGAGAGTTAGGTGACAAGAAGCGGCTTGCTAGCTCTCATGCATTGAAGGGGGCATGAGCTCGGCTCTAGGCTCTCCCTAGGCTGGCAGAGGGAGTGTAGCGCCCAGGATTACTTTAGACAATTGGCACTTGGTGAAAAAATGGGTTACAAAATCATGGGATAAAAATTTAGAAAAAAATTATAATAGAGAGTTAAACCTGAGTCATGACTGCAGCTTTAAATGATGTGATGAATGGCATGATGTCACATACTTACCCTATTGGCTGTGGACGGTTGTGGTTAGGCTTTGGCAGTTTGATTGGAACAGCATAGATGTCAGGGTGCTTCTGGGCTATTTCCAGCTGTACACAGAGAAAGGAGAGGAACGAGAAATGTTAAAAGGTAATTCCAGGAAATACAAGTTAAGATCAGCAGGGGGCACGGTTAGCCTGGAATCCAGCCTGATTCGCTGCAGCACAGAGATTGGAGGCTTTCCAGACTGTGAAGCGAAGTGAGCAAAATAAAAGCCAAATGTAGCAAGCAGGCTGGATCCCAGGCTAGGGCACTGAAGTATCGCTCTTTTAACTTTGGTTGTTACAAGTAGATGTACATCATAAAGAAGCTCTTTTGTCTTCGTTGTATTGTGTTTTGTGTAATTAAACATCTACTGTTGCTTTACATGAAAGGAGAGAAAAATATATAAAATGCCAAAGCCAGCATGTCTTTGTCCACAAATGTTTAATTCAATGTTTAAGTCTTTATGTGAAGAGAAAAATCACAATATTAGCTGAAGGCAAAATAGAGGGATTTTAGGTCAAAACTATAACAAAAAATCACACCCTGTGTGAAGTGGGCGGTGTCTTGCTAGCTAATCACAATACTGAATGGAGTCGATCAATCATGTACAAAGGATAAATACATTTATTGAAACACTCTTTATGATGGACAAAACCATAACTTGAAAAAAACCAAATTTTGGTTTTTTTCAAGTTATGGTTGCTTATATAGGGCTATGCACATGTGTCATGTGACACTGGCCAATCACAGTCCTGAATAGGCTGTGATTGGCCAATCACAGCGCTGGATAATTCTACTAATTTCCTGGGCCCAGATCACAGCGCAGGAAAATGTACATTTTTCCAAATCTCACTTATAGGGGCGGTTTCACCGCCCAAAAACAACAACATCAGCCACCCTGAATTGGTTACCAAATTGGCTGATGGGTAAATTGATGGTGATTAACATCCCATTGCATTCCTGTTTCCACTGTATGACTGATGCGACTACTTTGGGGAGCATTTAGTTGTATGTAGTAGTATTGTAGTTGTAATAGTAGTCGGAGTAATTACGGAGTGTAATAGTAGTATCATAAAGACATCATAAAACAAGTGTAAATTAGGCTTAACAGTAGTAGTACAGTATTGGAAGTAATAGTTTGAGCACCAACCCGAGCATTCTCTGCCTCTTGTAGCTCCAACATCCTCTGGGCTCTGGCCAGATGGTCCATCTGCTCAAAGGCTTTCACCTTACAAACAAATACTTAAAGTTAATTAACAATCAATGTTCGCTTATTAATAAAAACTTGAGTCCATATGGTGCCGTTCACACAAAAGTCAGACACAAATGTTGTGAAAATAATTAGACAAAATGATTGGTTTTTAAATAATGAAACAAAAAACAATGTACGATTGAACAAAAACACAACATCGTGATGGATGACTACATGCAATTACTATGGTGGGAAAAAATGTACAATCACATTTCAGATGAATGTATTATGTACATGAATGCATATGTAGTCTATTACCTGTCCACCCTGCTTCTATTAGTTTTTTTATGGTAAAGCAAGCAAGTGAAAACAAAAGAAGGTTAAAATAAAAATTATGTATGAACAAGGGGAGGGAAGTAAAACGAAAGCTCTTTTCCTGAATGCATAAATAATAATAAACTTCAAAGAGTACACATTCATGTCTGGTCAAGGAAGCAATGTGCCCAGTAAAATACTTATGTACACATTTATCTACTGTATTACTGTATTTGTAACTCCAAGTGTGTTCAAATGTAAACAACTGGAACCTTATCGGTCCATTTGGTTACATTTGTACACTCTCTTTTTGTAATTAATTTGACTGTGTACAACCAACTTCACAAATGAAATAATAATACATCAGACGTATACAGCACTTTTCTAGAAACTCCAAGGTGCTTTACAAATCAAATCAAAACAAATGGCATTATGAAAGCAAAAAAACAACAACAATTAAATAAATAGGGCCTGCAAAATAAGACTAAAAACTGTTAAAAATAGTCATGCGAAAACAATGAAAACGGGATTAGGTGGGGAAGGCGAGTCTGAGGAGGTGGGTTTTGAGTGCCGTTTTAATGTGCTTTGACGTGGGTTGGGAGTGTGTTCCATAGGGAGTGGTCAGCCACAGAGAACGCTGTGTCACCCCAGGTTCAGAGCTTGATCCTGGGGGTTTCTAGGGAGCTTCCTTGGAGCCCCCACTTCTTACATCTGACAAAAGCTAAGACTGCGCCCCCTGTACTCAAGTACAATTGACTTTCTTCAGCATTTCCAATTTCCAATACTTTTACTTCTACCCCACTACATCTCGGAGGAAAATATTGTACTTTTACTCCACTACAATTACCTGAAAACCTTTGTTACTTCGTAGATTTGGATTATTATTACAAAACGCACCAACCAGGTTCAGCCCTATATATATACACACATTAGGACCACGGACCTGTAAGGGTCCATTTGATTCCCAACTATCAATCATTCAGCTGGGGACACACTGGAAACCCCCTCAAGGACCCCTGGGGGTCCCTGGCCCCCACTTTAAGAACCACTGCACATTGCATTGTTTGCTTTCTGTCTTTAACCTGTGCAGCACTTTGGTTGACCTGGTCATGTTAAATGAGCTATATATAAATAAAGTTTGAGTTGAGTTGAGGGTAGGTCAGAGAGGTAGTGGAGGAGCTAGCTATTGTGGGTTGTTGAGGGCCTTTGTAAGATGATCAGTAGAATTTTGAAGCTTATCGTGTTGGACTGGGAGCCAGTGAAGGTAATAAGAAACAGCGCTTCGTAACAACCTTGCCCATGAAGGAGCGGTTTGCTGGGTCGTCCTCCTCCTTCGCCACGGGACCCTGGTGCTGCTCCTCTACCGACTGGCTGTGGCGGGAGGTGAACGAGGGCTTACTGGCCACGGGGGGCGGGAGAGGCCTGCCCCCTCCTCCTCCTCCTCCTCCTCCGGTGGTGTCACTGCTGATGGTGCTGCTGGAGGGAGAGTCGTAGCCTCGGGACGAGTCGTTGCGACTTTGAACCCGCACCTGTCAGATGGAACAGAACAATTAAAGCCGTTAAAACCTGAGGCCGATTCAAAAAATGTCTTCTAGATCCAGAACAGTTTTCTGAAAAAGGTTATGTTGCTAGAACAGTGGTTCTCAAACTTTTTCATGTCAAGGACCCCCAAAATCATATGCATTTGGCCGCCGACCCCCCATCTCAAAATATTTTCTTCCAGGGACCCACAGAAGCAAGGATTTGAGTTAAAAATGTTCACTTCATAGGCACGAAGTGATGCGCTATGAGCTTGTAGATCTGTTATTTCTGAATAGCCAAAGTATAAAATGACACAGATGCTTTCCCGGTTTTAATGGGTTAATACTGTTTGTTATCAAGTCAAGACACTTGCATACAGTAGCACATGGTGTATACATGTATAAATTAGAGCCTGACCGATAAGCAAGTTTAGATGATTTATTATTATTATTAAAGTAATAGTAATAAAATGTAATTAATAGTAATAATAATTCGTTTTTGGCTAAAGCAGATACCGTATTTAATGTTTCATAGTGCAGCAAGGCCATGTAATGGATACAAGTATTTTTTGTGTAATATTTAGTATTCTTTAACATAAAACAAGTGAGTAGTGTTCTACATTGCAACAAAAAGCATATTCATTGGCAATATTAAACATGTATTATAAGATCATTCCAGTCAGACTACAAAGCCCCTGAGCATGAATGTACCAATGTCTGCAGTGTCATTAAAGACCTGAGTCTTTACACACACACACACACACACACACACACACACACACACACACACACACACAGAGTGCCTCTTTCTCAATCCCCACCCTGCTTATCAGTAAAGTTGGTGTCGCAGGCACAACCACGCAGCAAGCACAAAAACGCCACATCAACACACATGGATCATTTCAGAGCCGTCGTCAGAACTCTAAACAAAAAGGCCAACGTTGGATTGGTGACGGGTTTAGTAGCGCTGTTGACTGTAGGTGGGGAGCAGATCTTCTCCGTAGTGGTGTTCAGGTGTCCCTGCAATGGCGGGAACCTTCAATACGGTGCGGTGTCTTTGTTTGTACCTGCGTTTGTGCTGTTAGTGCTAGGCTACATGTTAAACAAAGACACATGGAAACTTATTACGGGACTAGCTCTTCGCAAAATAAATTTCAAAAACATGCTCAATACCTTCGCCATGTACTTGATCATAAGCAACACTGCATGGATCGCACCTTTATGTTGGATCGCTGTGGCACTACTTGGTGGTAATTACTATGTGTGTGCTCTCACCGGTGATAATGTAACGCACTATAAAGATCATCTTTGTGGCAATATGTCACAATCACAGTGCCAGGAAGAGCTCTACAAGTTTCCCTGCAGTGGAAAAAGCACTGCCGTGCCACAGGCAGAGATAGATGATGTCCTTGCAACTCTTCGCGCTGAATCACAGGTGAGAAAGAACTCATAGAGGTTGCTCTGTCTCCTTAGCCATTATTCTATTGATTACTTTTTTGATTACCTAATCCTATATACAGTATCAGTAAAAATGAAGCATGCTTTTATTGGATGTTGAAGAGACACTGGTTATATATCATCTATTATCTGTCTATCAACACACAAAATATTTTTTTGTATAATCGACTAAATTGATTAGTCTGAACCACTTAAAGGGATACTTCACTTTCGGGCCGGGGACACATTTAAAAAAAATATTAAAAATAAATGAAAAAAGTTATGGAAAATTCATGGCCCCCTCACACATTAGTAGGACACTCTAATGCGTGAGGGGGCCATGAATTTTCCATAACTTTTTTCATTTATTTTTAATATTTTTTTTAAATGTGTCCCCGGCCCGAAAGTGAAGTATCCCTTTAAGTCCTATTTTATACTTCGTTGTACAATGGTGTCACACAAAAATAGCCCATCTACAATCCCACAAGACGTTTTTTCAGTATTTCTGAAAATCCATTATTCTATTAAAATTCATAGATTAAAAAAAATATATATACATTAATTTGTTCGATTTGAAATACCTCAAACTTCCTAAAATGATTTACATTATCGT
Organism: Gymnoscopelus braueri; assembly: GCF_963280865.1. Lineage (NCBI taxonomy): Eukaryota > Metazoa > Chordata > Actinopteri > Myctophiformes > Myctophidae > Gymnoscopelus > Gymnoscopelus braueri. Next base: position 8,680,144 of record NC_137624.1, on the reverse strand, counting down.
TGGTGATTACAGATCCTGGGCTGGCTGTATATTGCTATCATTATACTGTTCCATCTGTTAATGACGTGCATGGCGAGGTGCCGTTCCCGGATAAGCGACCAGCAGCTCAAGTTCAGGAGGATCTACGCGGAGCAAGAGACCGCCCTACTGGAGCGTTTCTCTGCAGAACATGCCAAGAAACTGGCCAAACGGAACCTGGAGAGCTTCTTCGCGCAGACGCCGCCCGTGCCGCCCACGTTCACCACCCCTTCCAACCAGGACTGGGAGGAGATCTCCGGATTCAACAACTTTGACTCCGAACTAGTAATGCCGACGGCTACCGCCGACCACGACTACTATAGCATCATACACCAGTATGTGGAGAGAGGCTCAGCAGGTGGAGCCACTTCGGAATCAGCTCTTTAAGTAAACAGAAAATAATTTATTCAGGTTGGGAATGGGACACCATTTTCATCCAAGGAGAGAGAACTCATACAGGATACAGGGTAAACAAGTGAAATTGGACAAACTTGGAACTGGAACACTATAAAATCAAAGATGATAAATCATCCTTATGGGTTTGTCTCTCCTGATTGGATAAAAGTATTTTATGTGTAAACTATTTTTTTAAAGCCTATATTGTAAGTGTTCAAATGGGTAACTCTCAGAGTTAAATTAACACTCAGGATTTTGCTTTATAACTGTTTCATATGATGTATCAGTCTAGCTGATATGAAATGTGTCACAGGCCGATGTGTCCCAATTTTAAACTGTGTCAATCTGGCGTCCCTAATTATGGGCGAAAATTGTCAAAGGTTTTGTGAGCTTGTAAATCTGGTTGTTGGGTTTTTTTAATGGCACTTAAGTGGTTAAATCATAAAATAAAGGTGCAATTTATGTGCCTTTTATAATTACTTGTTTGCTTGTTCATTGTATAATTCAAGTTAAATGTTCTTTTTCATATACAGCAGTTTAATATACCGTATATACTTTGCTTATAAGTTAAATGTTCTCAAATAGTTACAAATCGAGAAAGGAAGAAGAGATCCAAGCACTCAAAACATTTTGAGAAGAGGTCTTCATCAGTTCTCGCCCTGATGAAGACCTAAACTGGTCGAAACATGTTGGTAATTTTTATAGAATAACTTCACATCCTCTCCTCTAAATGTTTTTGAGTGCTTCGATCTCTTCTTCCTTTTTAAGCCTATATTCCCGCTGATCCCAGAAGCACCGTCAATACACTTTTAAGACATTTTCTATCTCCTTTGAATTTGAGAATTCAGTCAAAACATTGCAAATTGGTGGTCTAGGACTTTCCAAAATCGGGATGGGCATGAACCCAAAGATCTGGCATCGGTCGGGCTCTAACAAACATGAGCTTGTAAAAGGTCAAAAGGTCTTCTACACCATTTCTAGGGAGGGTAGAAGAGGACGGTACATAAATGTTCAAATACATACAGTAGAATAGATAGTTGAGGGGAAGAAATTACCTATTGCAGTATTGCACCAATGGTAGTGTTCCAATTGGTGGTGTGGTGTGGTAGAGTGGTTGTCACAAAAAACGAAAAGAAAAAAAACGATCAATAAAAATCTGACCTTAAAATCTAAAGTACAATTGCCATCAATCACTTGAATGGCAACTTCTGTTTGATTTGAAGAGTGCACAGTGCAATTTTGTAGAAGAACGGCAACTACATAGCAGAATAGAACTTTACAACAGCTTCAATTTCCTAACCTGTAAAAGCAACCAGGATTAGAACAAAAAAACAAAAAAAATTGCCCGTGAGATAAATATTTTAAATCAAAGTCAAATTTAAAGTCAAAAAGTCTATTGGAATGGTGGATTTAGAGAATTGTGACGCCCCTATGTATGGTAGTGTTAGTGGTAGTGGTGGGGGTAGGGAGTGGTGGTGGGTGAAGGATGGTGGTGGATTGAGACAGGACAGGGTCTCACCTTTGGGGGTTCAGGGATGAAGGACGGGGGAGGGCTGGGGTCTCTGGTAAGCACCTCTCTGCTTCCTGACCTCCTCATACGAGCCTTTGGCTCAGGGTGGGGTTTCTACACATGGAGGGGGTGGTTAGAGGTGGAGATGGAGGCGGGGGGGTGGTAAATACATGAATGAGAAGTTATAACTTCATAAATAACACCCACATACATCAGGGGTTTCCTAAACATTTCCAGCTCGAAACCCAAAGGACAAATTAGTTGTCTCCCTGAGATCCAAACATACACTAAATGCATTATCGATTAACTACAAAGTTAAAAAGTTAAAATAACACAAGCTCACACAACCCGTCACATCGCAATGTATTGTGAGCTTGTAGATCAGATACTTTAATTTTTGAAAATGATTTTTTTGTTGTAAACTTCTACAAAAAAATAAACAAACAATTTTTTTTCCAGGCAGGAAATGTAATTAAAACACTGATATTTACTCGCAAGTCGCAACCCATAAAAACGGGTCCGCGGCCCAAAAATGGGTTGCGAATCTAGCCCCTACGTTTGGTATACAATGGCATGCATGATAGAAACGGTTGACATGACAACGACGAGATGGTTGCGAGACGACGATTACCTCTTCCGGAAGCACGGGCTCCGACGATCGACTGATGGCCGACACGGGATGGTGGTGGGGCTCGTCCATTGGCTCGTCCAGCTCGTTGTCGGTGTAGGCCCCGCCCTCGTCGGCCGTGTCCTCGTAGTCGCTGGTCAGGCGGCTGTCCATGCTCAGGTAATCTGCACTCATGGCCGACAGGTAGGACATGCGGTCATCATGGATGTCCAGGTCCTCCTCTGTACCGTCCAGCTGCCAGAGAGAGAGAGAGGGAGAGAGAAGAGAGGTGGCTTTTAGAAAATGTTATTTATAATTTTTTTGTCAGACCCAGCGCATAACTGTTTCTGACTATAAGAGGAGAAGCAGTGAGACATGCATGTCTCAATGCGTTGCTGTCGGGTGGAAACTTCGTATGTCCAACGCTGTTCCTTTTTATTACCGTTTAAAAAGATTAAATAGTGAAAATAGCCGATCAGAAAATACTAGCTAGCTAACAACTTGAATGACAAAGTAGGCCATTCATTTACAAAAAAACATAAAAAGTTGAAATATGGAGATTTTCAAGAGGTTTCTGCCCGAGAGCAACGAATGCCAGTGCCCATCAACAGTATCTCCACATTAAGGGATAATGGGAGCAAGTTCAGTTTTACATAAATAATAAAGATCTGACAGCAACCGTACAAAATCCATTCAAGTAGCAGACAGACAATTTAAATAAACGTACCTTGCCCTCACACACCCAGACAGCTCTCTCCTGCTGTTCTCGAATGGAGTCCTTGACGCTACCATACCATGCATCATTGGCTGAGTTCAAGTCGACGCTCGCTGGAAGCATATCAAGAAACATGAAGTTAACCACACGAACCCTATTCTGGGCGTGTGTCATAAAAGGTCGAGGTCGAACATTCTGCAAACAAATAGTAGATCTACATGTATAAGCTCACAACTAGGGTTGGGTTCCGGATCCGGAAGAACCGGATCCAACATTGAGGAACCGGAATCGGTTTCATCACATTTGGAACCGTTTCCGTAAACCGGTTTTTAATCACACTGTCAGAGCTGGTATGTGGACTTCACGTCTGCTATACCGGTGGTTCTTAAACTTTTTAATTTCAAGGACCACCATAACTCTAATAGTGTACAAATGGACCCCAAGGGTCCATTTGGAACCCCCTATAGGAATCGTTTAAGGGACCCATTAAGGAATCGGACCGTTAAGAAGGAATCGTTAGGGAACCGGAATCGTTAAAATCCTAATGGATCCCAACCCTACTCACAACGCGCCGTGTTGCGACATATTGCAAGCTTGTAGAGCGGCTATTTTCGGGGGCAAAGAGATTTGGCTTTCGAGTCGACCTACAAGTGAAAAGGTGTGAGCAGGTCTTCTTCAGCTTGAGAGCCTGCTCGTACAGCTTGCGTGCGCTGCGGTTGGAGCCGGGCACGAGGCGGTTCCTCATGGTCTTCACGCCCTGCTTGCTGTCGGGGTTGAGGAACACCACGATGGGATACCACTGGGTGTAGTTCAGGGTGTCCACTGCCTTGGGGGTCACATCCAGCAGAGCATGGAGGTCCTGTGGAAACAAGGGGAGTCAAGGGCAAACACTGGAGGCTTCAAGACCCTTGAACACACAGTCTGATTCTTTTTTTTTAATGGTCAATCCGTTTTTAACCATTAAAAATACCTACAGAACACTTTTGTAGGGTTTTGTAAGATCACACATAAAGTACATACATACAGTACATATACATACAGACCAACCCTGTTTGGTGCCAAACCCTAACCCTAACCCATACAAATATATGTCATGAATTGCTGCCCCCACTCTCTCAGAATGAAAATGTACAATTCAATTAGTATTCTGCTTTGAGGCAGAGGGTGACAAATATGGTGAAGTAGTAAATGCTGACAGTTGTTTACAATACCTGTTCAATGATCTGTCGAATGGTGTTTAGCCTCACCACACCTGAGGACTGCTCAGTGCCTGCATCCTTGGGCTCAGTTTCTAAAGGAATAAAAATCAAAATCACTATTGTTGATTGTCACAAATACAAGAATTGACATGGTAACACCACATATCAGCGTCAACAGAGCCTTACATACAGTTCCAGACATGTAGGCAAGAGGCTAGACCAGTGGTTCTCAACTTGGGGATCAGGACCCACATAGACAGTAAAGGCATTCTGAATCAAAAGACAGACCATCGGACCAAGTCATATCTAACAATCTATAACTAGATTGGGGTCCCAGACATAAAAATCGAATCAATTGCATATCATTAGTCCTGGAAATTACAAAGTTTGAGAATCACTGACTGCACTTGACTATTGACTATATAAACTGTTTATTTTTTTGCTTTTTATCACACATAATTCTATGCTGACATGACAAGCTGTTTAGGACCATATTTAATAAAACTTTTGTACAAATCAAATACTTACTGGCAAGGACAAACTCATTGGGCAGATCAGCGGCCAGTTTTTCACTGACTGCATCAGCGATTGGACCAAATATGACTACAGGCCTCCTGAATCCAGCTAGAACAAATAAGAAACACACCACAATGTGAGCTATAGGTAAAATAAAAAAAAGAAACAAACAGAAAAGCATGTAATATAACAAAAGTATTTCTATTTTTAAGATTGGCCGCCCCAGTCATGACTTACTTACTTACCCTCTACTCAGAGTAGAGTCTACTGTGAGTGTGTACTGTGTACTTTATTTGTGCCATGACCTACTGAATAAAAGCGTGGTATGGTTGTTTGATGGATCAAGCCACTAGGTGGTGCTCGGGTGCAATTGTGTCTAATTGCCTCGTCCTCCCTTTGGTTGTGTGGGTTTGTGTCCCATTTGGTACAATCGTAATTAACCCTGTACGGATTCACGCTCTAGTAAGGCCTGCCACTAATTCTACAACCGGGGACCCGCTCCCCGGAGTTTCTTTTATTTCCCACGTCGCAGGTCCATGGACTGTCACTACGGACCCCCAGCTGCGGCTCAAGACTGTGACTGCGGACCGGGCCTCTCCATGGAGCACGACCGTGGATTTCTACTACACTACACTATACTATACCACTACACTATACTGTATATTATCTTAACATTCTTATATTATACCATTATATACTGCATACACACTATTGCTGTACTATATTATATTATCATATACTATCTTACACTATTATATTTGCTACTATCATTATTGTTACTACTTGCACTGTATCTCTTTCTGTCTCTCCTCTGTCTGTCTGTCTCTCCCTCTCTCTCTCTTCTTTCCCCCGACACGGTCGAGGCAGAAGGACGCCACCCTAGAGCCTAGGGTCTGCCTGACGTTTCTTCCAGTTAAGAGGGAGTTTTTCGTTGCCACTGTCGCAAAATTGCTTGCTCAGGGTGGGATGTCGGGTCTCTTCTCTACATGTAAAGTGTCTTGAGACAACTTGTTGTGATTTGACACTTTAATAAAATTGAATTGAATTGAATTAATTGGGCTGAATGGCTGTCAGGCCGTAAAAGAAGTCTCACTCAGCCCTATTTGTGTTCTCCATCTCGGTGGTTCTCAAAGAGGGGGTACGGGGACCCCCAGGGGTCCTTGAGGGGGTCCCCAGCTAAATTATGTATTAGTTAAGAACCAAATGATCTCTTACAGATCTGCAACTCTCAGAGTTATAGGGGTCTGTCGGTTCTAAGGCATAACTAACTTGGTGTCGATATTTTTTTTTAAATCTGAACCCTAAAATGGAGTGTGATTGTAGACTGGAGTTACCAGTCTGTACCTTTTGAGTTTAAACCAACTGAAGTTTAATTTAGGATAACCCGTTTAGATTTAGCTTTTTATCTTTTTGAAGAAAAAATACATGATACTCGAGCTTTTACATGAAGGTAACACCACCCTCTTATTATGAGGTTACTTTCACTTAAGACCACCCTCTCATCGAGTTACTTTCACTTACTGTAAGACCACCCTTTCATTTTGGGCTTACCTTCACGTAACACCACCCTCTCATAGGCAGGGAAGCGTGTGGCGACCGGGGTGGCGGTCAGGTCCTCTCGACTCTTGCGCATGTCTTTCTTCTTCCTTTGGCCTCGGAGCCTCCAAAAGTCTCCTCTGTCAGTGCCGGCTGCTGCTCGCTGGGCATTCTGGACGTTGGACATCTGCTCTGCCCTGTCATACAAAACAACATGGAATAAGAACATGAGCAGTACGCAGTAACATCTTCAGTGTACACTTCAACTCTGTGAGTGTACAAATGGATAAATGAACACCGAAGATTTGACTGTGTATGCTTCTCACAGTCGGTTTCAGGCCGTAAACACCACCTGCTGAAGTTTCCAATTTTTGTTTGTAACCATTGGCAACAAGACATTTCATCTGTTGTTATTACTGTATGTAAACAGAGGACAGGATGCTGACAACGTTTTTTCATCATGTCTCTAAGTAACAATAGAATGTTGCAACATTTTTGCTGATGGAGACCTATAAGGTTGTAACGTTGCGCCATTAATAAAATTGTTTTTAGCTTTAACCTCTTTTTCTGATTCTTGCCTTGATGTCCAGCACCAGGCCTAAATACAGGTACAAGATGTACACAGAATCTCCTCTTTTTAACCTACCACGTACCACAGTAACACACACAGAAACACACACACACAAACCCCTACCTGCTCTTATTAGGAATGATTCCCTTCTCCAGTAGCTGGTTGTCTTTGTCTGTGCGGATGGCCAGCCAGTTGCCCAGCTTGCCATCGTACAGCGTGTCTGTCACCTTGAAGATCTGTCCTCTGCCAAAGGGAAGGCTCTGAGGGGCCTCTTTCTCGTACTCAAAATGGGTCCTGATGAAGAACGAGTCCCCTCTGCCAGAGGCTAGGATATCCTTGTACACTGGAACAGGATGCAGAGAAACAAACACGCTGTTAGTCTGCGTTTCAATTTAATGACTGGTGCATCATCTATTCCAGTGGTTTTCAAACTTTTTCATGTCAATGACCCCCAAATTGATATGTATTTGGCCACGGACCCCCCATCTGAAAAGATGCTTGTGCTAGGGACCACCAGAAGAGTAGTATATATCAAGAACAATTCTCTAAAAGCTCACAGTGCGTCACTTTGCGACATGCCGTGAGCATGTAGATCTGCTATTTTTGAATAGCCAAAGTATAAAATACTCAAATTGTGATTTACTGAGAGGCGTTCACTGTACAATCCTGAGTGTTAATTTAACTCTGAGAGAGTAATAATGTAACAAAACCATTTGGAAACACACAACATGAAGGTGTCATGAAATCGGCTGCAGAGCCACTCAAATGAAGCTATGGGAAACTGATCCGGAACAGGAAACGGGTATGCCACCTTCTGGAAACCCAGGACTAAGGACTGTATGCACAGAGCCTATCATAACAGCAATAATACACTCACTGTTGTGCTATACTGTCTGTGACATACTGGCACTAATGTGCAAATACCTTACAGTATAGCATGACCTTGAGTGTATTACTGTATTTATCAATTTGGTATGGAATGCCAACTGTATGTAATTTATATACAGGGTAAACTCACATATTTTATATGATGGTAATATGTAATAGGATTTTTTTTTTATCTCATATTTTATGTATACTTTACCATATTATTTATGATTTATGATCATAATGTGTAACTGTGCTTACCATCAGGTTTGCTCTGAGAAAGGATGGTGACGTCTTCTCCCTTAGGAATTTCTAACAGGTACAGAACAGCATCCTCACGTACCATTCCTCTGAAGTCCATGTTGTTCACCTGACACACACACACACACACACACACACACACACACACAAAATAAGAAAGAAACAAAAAATTAATGAATTATGAATGCGGTCGCTTCACAAATTAATAGTAAGTGATTCTTAGACACGCAGCTAGCGTAGACACAATACAGCAGTGGTCATTAACTACTGTACATGAACCCTAGCATCCCTATTCTAGGGGCGAGCATTCAGCAAAAATAGCAGATCTACAAGTTTGCAATTTGATGCATTGTGAACTTGTAGTTCTGCTATTTGCAGAATGTTCGCCTTCAGAATAGGGATGCTATGGTTCGTGTGGTTAAAAAAAAAACTCTCTTCCTCTCTGTTTGGCAGTTGGAGGGTTCAGAGGAGGAGAGATTTGGTGTAGAGGGAAAAAAGGAGTGGACCGTTTATAGACCCCTGGGGGACCCTGGTCAAAAAGCATATAGGGTTAAGGGGTAATATAGACATAGAAGGGGGGGCGTCCAGGTGGCGCAGGGGAAAATGTCCTGCCCACCACACAGAGACTAGGGGTTCAAATCGTACGCAGTGCTCTCTAACAAAAACTATTGGTCGTGTTTGATGGTACGACAACCGGCAGGGGAGGGAGGTCTCTTGTCACTGACTCACTGCACTAGTAGACTGAGAGAACGAGCCCAATCGATGGTCTTGAAGGGCGGATCCAAACCCAGCCGCCCGGATTCGTGCGGGGCTTCCTACTGCTTCACCAATCTATGTCCCCGCCTCCCCTCCCCCCCCCCCCCCCCCCGGCCTGTGCACGGAGCACGCTGACGTCACCAAATTTAGAGCGACACCCCTCTGCACTCTGATTGGTTAGGAGATAACAAGGTCCTAAGACCATCGTTCCTGCATGGCTCTCCCAGGCTTTTTTTCTTTTGTAACAAAAAAAAAGCATGGGTTTCCGAGGCTACTGCTCTAGCAACTCCTACAGGTTGGTCAGTGTAGTGTGCCTGTTCAGCAAGGAAGATTTAGATCGGAGATTGTGTTCCTCCGCATGCGTTACTCCCTCCTGGTGAAACTCCTCACTGTCAAGTGAGAAGAGGCGACTGACGACTTCATGTTTATCACAGGAGACACGTGCTCCTCTACTGTAGACCCTTCCACATGACCAACTGTTGAGGCTAGCAGGGGACTACATGTGTAAGAAGAAAAACAACAAAAAATAACAAATAAAAGCTGAAGGAAAGGTTACCTTCATGATCTGGTCTCCGGTGTGCAGGCCTTCTTGTTCTGCGGCACTGTCCTCCTGAACGCCTGCGATGAAGATGCCGACATCGTTGCCTCCTGCCAGCCTCATACCCACGCTGTCACCCTTCTGGAAACGCACCATCACCGTGTTGGGTCTGAACGACAACAGAAATACTTTGAGAAAAAGCCCTTGGTCCAGAGTTGAAAGCATGTCAGTGTCATGTGGAGTCATTAAACCATGTGTTGTGCTGAATAATCCAACCAATTGTGTACAGTAAGTAACAATACAAACCCATATATTTCCTGGTCTTCTAAGCTCGGTTTCAGAGGGACCCTGGGGGGAGCGTGAACTCTGGGAGCCACAGTCACTGCTGGAAGGAAAGGAAGAACGGAATAAGGCAGACTGTCTTGTTTACGATGCGACGCATTGTGAGCTTGTTGATCTGCTCATTTTGAAAATTTGTCTGAAAAGATTACAAGTTGTGCCAGGCTGAAAGTGGTTCAAATATTCATTAGTGTATAGACTTTGCCTCTGTATTGGGAAATGAGTACACACAAAGTACTGTTATAGCTAATTAAAAGATAATTCATTAACTATTTGTATACAGTAGTAGTAGTATATATTACAGTAATAATGTGTGGTTGTCACAAAATTCCATGGCACACCTGGCCTTGTCTCATGGTATACTAGTACACATTGTTTGGGAACCTGATATTCTACCTGGTAAGCAATTCACAACTCCACTCACAACTAGTAACGCCGACTGTCACAAAAAGGGAGTTTGAGTAGAGTATATATTTTTGGAGAAAACTCCTCAAACAATCCTAAATTATCCCATAAATATCCTTATCCTAAAAAAGCATATTTTTGACATGTTATTGCTGTGCTGTAAATGACATACCAGGGGGCGTTTCTGGACGGGGCTCCTCCCTCTCTGCTGCAACAGGGGGCGGGTCTTCAATGGCTCTGTCTGGAATTCGGAATGGCGTTGGCATGGCGCCCATTTTAGCCAGCCTGTTGGGTGGGTCTTCCCTATTAACATTCAATTGTTTAGGGTTATTTATTTGGTAGATCACCTTCTGCAAAGTTGCTACATGATCCAAAAGTCTGATTTTACTTCAGCTGACTTGAATTGATTTTTTTTAAAATCTATGTTGTGTTGTTAGTCTTAAGATAAATTAACTTAAAGGGATAGTTCACCCAAAAAATTACTTATTTTCTATCGATTACTCACCCCATCGTGTCGCATTCCTAAGCCAATAATTTGATGACGAGCAGGGGTTCCGGTAGGAGACACAAAGGAGACTCTTTGTGTCTCCTACCGGAACGCCTGCTTGTCATCAAATTATTGGCTTAGGAATGCGACAAAAACAAAACCCCCTCAAGGACAGTTTGGGGGTCCTCTAACCCCACTTTGAGAACCACTGCTATAGCTACTCATACCTGTAGGATAGATGCCATTGCTTACCTGGGCTTCTCTCTGAGTCTTTCATTGGAGGAATGGGAAGACAGGTCAGAATGGTGAGCCCGCCGCTCATCCTGAGGCGAGTAGGAGCGGTACGACTCAATCTCTGAGATATCTATAAAACACAACATCATCAACATGTTAGGAGGACTTAACTGAAAAGCAAGCCTTTTGCACACCTACAGAGCGACAGGTGCGTAAGAGAGCACCAAACTAGGGCCGATAAACGTAGCAGAAAAAACTCCTGCACACAGTCTTAAAATGCAAAATAATTCAGGGATTTTTTTATTGGGAGACACAACCGTTTGTCTTAAACTTCAACAGACCGAAACATGTTTCCCAATAAAGAATCCATGAATATTTTGCATTGGAAGACGGTGTGCGGGAGTTTTTTTCTGCTAGGATATGATATAAAAACTCAAACACGTGGGTACGTAACATCCAAAAGCGGGTAAAAACAAGTGGAGTCTACTGACAAATGAATTGCTCCGGTCAGTTTATTAATGTTTCGACCCGTATACGCTCTTCATCAGAAGGAAGGCCCACATGGGGTCTTTCCGATGAAGACCCTATTTGAACGAACTGCATTTGCTTTTACCCGTCTTTGATCAGTTTGTCCTAAACCTGTTTTTTATGGTGGATGTGCAAGCTCTTTTTCTTTTACAGAACACCCAAAAGCTGTTATTTTTGGTGAGCGACGCGGTCATAATGATAAAGTATAGATCGATCATCGGGCTTAAGTCTACAATGGCATTTGATTATGCAAACAATTCATTTGTGTACAGCTAATGCACCTAATGTTATTAATGTTGGACAAAAAAGAAAAACATGCAGGCATGTGGACACACCCACACACAACTGTCCAAAGTTCTTCAGTAATGGGGAGATATAACTTCTCACTGAAGCTCTGATATTATAATTTATGATATACTGTAAATGGCTTCAGGAGACCAAGGGTCATGATACTCACTCAATACAAACATGTAAAGCTACCTCTGTAACTATGCAAGTATGACATTTTCAGGACGGGAAACCAATTTCATTCAATCACGAGAGAGAACAGACACAGGGTAAATAAGTGAAATTGAATGTGATGAAACAAAACAAAAACAAGACAGAGCAGACAAATTTGGAACTGGAACACTATAAAAATTTAACCTGATAAATGGAGTCTTGCTCCTGACCGGATGAAATTGGCAACCCACCTGAAAATGTATTCTCCGTTTACCAAAAAGCCGGAGAGACGATATCGTCGAGATCACTTTCAGAGCGATTTGATGGATAGAAACAATGACAGCCAATCAAAAACTCCCATCCAAATTTCCAGTGCATCATGTTCAACACATCACTCACATTCAACATGTTTACAGAACGTTATCACGTGATAGGCATGAACTAGGCGTACACGCGAAGGTGATGTGGATGTTTTAGACATTTTGAACACGTTTAGCGGGGGGAAAAAACGCAATTGGTGGCACGAGCCAGGCATTTGCCAAGATGTGATTGTAATGTGGACCATAAAATAATTTAATATCCACCGGCTGGATTATGAGTGTGGATTATTCAAAGGCCAGCGAGTGCAGCCGCACGCATGCAGAGCCCCTGACACACACATACATAAACACAAACTGCACAGTCCCTAAACCACATAAAGTGGGTCACACGCCTGCAGAGCGTATGGTGTCACCTCCCTGCAGAAGCTATGCTCAGATGGACATTCTATCCTCCCATCTAGTCCAGCCCCTGCCTGTCATCTGACCATGTGACAATAATAAAAACTAGATGAAGTGCTCCTCGGAGCACAGGTCACCGCCAGGTCAGGTGGGTTATTGTGGGTCGGCAATGTTCGGAATTCGCCAATCAGGATGGAATATGAAAAATCGTACGGATCTTGATCACTTGACTTGAATAGAGATAATGAGTACTGATTTGCGTGATGTTTGGAAAACATTTGTAGGAGTAATATAAATAAAATATGTTTTGCAAAAATCAGCCTCCTGGTGGTGCTAAAATAGTGCAATGTTAAAAGAATGTGCGAATGTTCGCGCAAAGTTTCACCGCAATCGGACGCTGCATTCATGATTTGCGGCATTTTGTTCAAAACAGGGCCACAAAAATCTGCGTGAAATTTATAAGTAATATTAAAAAATGTGTTCTACAAAAGTCACCCCCCCTGGTGGCGCTATAAAAGGCAGATGTGAAAAATGCAGGGCAAAGGTTTTTCCTTGGCATCTAGGGAGTGTGCATACAAAGTTTTACACAGATCGGTGCAGTTATAGGTAAAAACACGAAACAGCCTGTTATGACGCCACCATGAGGCTGATTTGAAAAATGTCATGTGGCATTTCTTCCTCAGCCTAGTGGGAATGAAAAATCTGAAAGACCCGTTTGGTTTAATGACTATAGCGATGCTGACTTGCGTGATTTTTGGACGAAATATGTAGGAGTACTGTACTTTTATTTTTTTGCAAAACTCTGGCTCCTGGTGGCACTATAACCCATGTGAAACATTTGGGGCAGAGGTTCTGCTCTGGCATCCAGGGAGTGTGTGTGCACAGTTTCGCTGCAATCAAGTCAACGATGCCAGAGATTAGCTGTTCACAGATAGACACACACACACGGACACACACGGACACACAGAGGGACAGACAGGGTGCAAAACATAGTCTCGGTCATGCCTTTCGGCCTGGCGGAGACAACCAAAATCTGCATGTGGATAGACAGAGAATTCATTTAAGTTTGAACCAGTTGAATTAACAGAAAATAGCTAGTCAAATCTCTTTTGAAGAGTCCCTATTCTGGGCATGTCATAATAAAAGAACGGCGAAAATAGGCAAGCTCACAACGCATCGCCTTGCGACGCATTGTGAGCATGTAGATCGGCTATTTTCGACGAAGGAGGGGGCAAAGTATAGACCCCATGTGGGACCCCAGTCAATGAAGTATAATAAGATTTAAGTGGTTATAAATGGCTCTGTAGCTCACATGACAGATTGTGTGAAGTATAGAAGAACGTGAATAGTAGAATATACACAGCTTTTATTTTCCCATTGACAAACAAGATTTTGGTGACAAATACACACATACAAAACAAACTTCAAAATCATGAACAGCACAACACAAATGTTCATTTTGACAATTCATTGCTTTGGTGTGACAGTGTCCTTCAACGGTAGGGTTTACATAACATGCTGGCCACTGACAGGCCAAGGTTATTCCGTTAAAAGTGGATAGGGGAGCTGCTGCCTTTAAGCCTCACCATCGAGCTCCGAGTCGCTGTCGGCCATCGGCGGGATTCGAATCAGCACCTGCCTCCTGTCTCTCTGCACGACCAGCTGCAGCTTGCCGCGGGACTTCTCAATGAGCTTCCCCGCGTCACTGAGAGAGAGGTTCTCCGTGACCGTACCGTTGATCTACAAGTACAGGAGAGGTTTGAGCGAAGAATTAGAAAGAAGCTGAAACAGTGATTAAGGAGACCAACAAAAACAGTGATTGTGGTAGTCATTCTTAAAAGGTTGCTGTGGCCCTCGACTCCAAGGAGTGTTATCCGCATATTCTTTTTATTAATGTTGACATTTACGCTCTGAGAAAATACATTTTGGGTATCATTTGGCCAGCATCCAGTATAATGTTTTAGGTGTAAAATTGTAACACTAAGTAGACTGAATGGAACATGACAGGGATTCTCCCTCGGGAAGAACTTGTGGCTTGAATGTCTTTGCATAGGGCTGCATGTTGCATTCGACCTTTGCTTTGTCAGACGCCTTTGTTTTATGCGCCTACAGCATGTATGCTTTCAAACTTAGTTCTGCATTCATGGACCCTTATCTACATAAACATTTTTATTGACTAGAATTCCTTGCAGGTTGCTAAAGACAAAACCCATCCATTCAAATGATGATCATCAAAGAGATATTAAGAATGTTATTTAGATAGCATATAACAACATGCTATGTTCATTGTTTACCTGGTATTCTAGTTTATTTTAGGCAATATAAATTGTTCGCAATGCACTCTACGTACATATGTGACCATTTACCTTGTTTGTAGGCTAGAAATCATGCTTACCACTCTGCTTATTTCGATCTCGCACTTGTAAGTCACTCTGGATAAAAGCTGCTGCTGTAATTGCCTACATTGTAACTGCAATTGAAAAGATGCTCTTCAGCCAACCAGAAGAGGTGCTCACTGCTCACTAATGCACACTCCTCATTACCCTCAGTTATGATGACCAACAGGGTCTATAATTTGCGATTCATAAAGCTCAGTCAACACCAAAGATTTGCAATGCGACAAAGCCATTGCGGAACATTGCAAAGAAAAGTTGCATCGGTCTGAATTATGTATGGGTCTGTCAGCGCATGCCTGCTCATTGCGTCGCAAGCGTTTCCAATCGCAAACAAAAAGATGCAACACAAGCTGATCACAATCACGTTGCTCCCATGTTCTGAGTACCTGTGTGTGGACTGAGCAGTAAAACCACAGTTTTAGGATTCTGTTGCGTTGGAAAGTGGTTTCAAGTGGTTGCAAGTTGTTGGACTGGGCATTAGTTAGAAGCGATATTAAAGCCTGATTTATACTTCATTGTACGATGGTGTCCTGCAAAGAAAGAAGCTGATCTACAAGCTTCCAACGCATCCCAATGTGACGTGTTGCGAGCTTGTAGATCGTCTCTTTTCGGCAAATAAATTAGTCTAAATTCTAAATTACGCATAAGAACATGAGCTCAGGATGCTGAAACCTACCTTCAGAATAATGTCACCTTCCTGTAGGTTCCCATCTCTACTCGCAAGGCCTGTACTGGTCATCTCCTTGATGAAGAGCTGACTGCCCAGACGAAGGCCATACTCTACAAAACAAGATAAGCATTCATTCATAAATTGTAAATACAGGCACAGAATGCACCAGTGGAATCCAATACAATTAAAGAAAACATTCATGAAATTATGTGTGTGGTGATAAGACGCAATGGTCTATGTCACTATCACAGTGTGAACACCAAATGAACAGTAAATGAAGAATTCAATTGTGTTGCAAAACATGTGCATTTTGGATAAGAAAATAAATAATACAAATGAATTTAAAATGACATATTTTGCAAGAGTAGGTGGCAAAAATGTAATTAAAAGTAAATGTCATTTTAGAACAAAAGTGTAACATTTTGTTTAAATAATCAAGGATATCAAAACCATCTTCATGTGTACCTTTGTGTAGCACTAAGTTTTTTATGTACTCTTAATTTATTTTCCTACATATCTACAGTAGTTTGTAGACAAAGCAATATTCTACTATGACTGAGTGAGCGCAATTACACAAAAGCCTGTGAATAAAAGACAATCAAGGACTGTTGATTGGAATGTTTTTTGTTTGTTGTCTGACCTTCATTAGGCCTGTTCTTCAGCAGCAGCACGCTCAGGGGCTTCTCCAGTGGCTCTAGTTCTTGAGGGGGGCGGGGCAGAGGGATGGGCATGGGGGCGGGCGAGGGCGAGCTGTCCAGACGTTCCCGGCTCCCGCTCCGCCTCAGGGGCTCGTCGTACTTCCTGTGGTCCCGGTCGCCTGGGATGCGCTCGCGGTTCCTGTCGAAGCTGGGGTCGCGCGCCGGGCTGTGGCGCCCGTGGCGCAGGTCGGGGCTGTGGGTACCCCGGTCCAGAGCTCGGTCGCTACGGTGCCGGCGGTCCGAACTCTGGTCCCTGTCGAGCGTTCGCTCGCTGCGGTAACGCCTGTCGGGGCTGTTATCGCGGTCGCTGCGGAACCTCCTGTCTGGGCTGCGCTCGCGCTCGCGGTCGAGCACATGCTCGCTCCTGTAGCGCCGGTCCGGGCTGTGTTCCCGGTCCAAAGTCCGACCTCGGCTGCCGTCCCTTTTGTGCGGCCTGTCCGGGCTGAGCTCTCTGTCCGCGCTCCGTCCTCGCTCACGCCTGTCGTAGTCACGTTCGCGTGTCTGGTAGCCAGAGTCCATGTAGCCGCCGCCGACTCGCTCCCTCTCCATGCTGTGGTCGCGGCCGCCTCCGCTGCGACCGCTGTACACGCTGCGGCGGTCCTGGTCGTAGTTGTAGTCCTCGTTGAAGTCGTTGTTGAAGACGCGATCATCAGGCGATGCGGGGCGGTTCAGCAGGTTGACCGGAACCTTCCTTGCTCTCTTCACTGACTGTTGAATAGAAATACAAAAATAACAGATAACATGACGGAATAACATGATGGAATATACATATAATAAGACAATACACTGGGATTCAGCCATGAGAAAATAAATGCACAACAGGGCGTGCTGCAGACTGATGTTTTGTGCAGTAATGTTCTCATAACAGACTGGTTCACAGAGCATTATCCAGCTCATACCACAGGTAACTTGTAAAGTTAGGTTACAAGAGGATATGATCTATGGAACCCTTATACTGTATAGACAATTCAATCAGTGAATAGGAACTGTGCATAACTGATAGTCCCAGGTTTTCATAGACCTTTCCTGTTCATTTTCCCATAGCTTTGTTTGATTGGCTTGGCAGTGGATTTGAACCGGAAAACATCATGGCATGATGCACGTTTCTGGTTCAAATTAAGCCTGTCACAATTATTACATAATCGGCTTATTGCAATTATTTGGGATCATCACAATTATTTTGCATAATCGTCATAATCGTTTCCATGTTGAAAAATGTTCATACTTTTTTTTTTAAATAGCAGAAATAGCAGATCAACAAGCTTACAGCACGTCACAAAGTTTCATTTTTGAAAGTATAAAATGATTTAACATGTCAGTAATTTCTTTGTGGATAACACGATCAAACATCAATTCTGTCAAAAGATCAGAGGAAAGAACTTTCCACACATTTTGCTTGATGTTTACTGTGTAGAAATTATGACTCACTAAATAAACCACAAGTCTTTACTTACAATTTTTGCTACTTTGCCACATTTCCTGAGGGTTTGGACAGCGAAGGAGTGGGCGGCTCCATCCATGGCGATGGCATTGACCTGCACCACGCGGTCATTCTCACTAGAAAAACACAACCACCAGTCAGTGACAGATACAACATCCAATATCATTACATCATTGCAATTACTTGAGGGATCATTCATTAATTTAAAAATGAATAAATCATAACTATTCCCTTTTTCGTTGATTAATTAAAGATTCATATTTTTCCATCGGTATAACATCTTTCCAGAGATCAAAATGTAGTTCATTTTTTGTATTGCTTTTAAGATCTTCCTGCCCAGGGCCTGCAGATGAAAATTAACTATATAGCCAACTCTGGCCTAACATTTCCCTTGTGTATGGCCCCTAAACAAATAAAAACAAATAATGCAAAGCTATTAAAATGATCGATATGTAAAACAAGGCTCAATAATGACTTATTTTCCAGACAGAACTCTTAAGTGTCATATTATGTAAATAGAGATCCCCTCTTCATTTGGCATCTGAAACTTGTATCATCATTTCTAATGGCAGGCCTGCTAAAAGGTGATTTATGATATAGGATCATTGAGATCAGGCGATTACGGTATGTAATAATTGTGAGAGGTCTATTCAATGATTTCTATTGCCTTTATATGACAGTCACTCACAACAGCAAGCCATCCGCAGGGCCTCCTTGCAAGACATCAGACACCACAATGGAAGTCTCTCCACTCTCCTCATTAGGGTTATCTCTCCCCCCGGACACCGCAATGCCGAACCCCATCTTTGAATCCTGTTGAAGAGAGGAAAGTTTACTCTTTGCCGTGCACTTTGCATAAGGTTTATACCACAGTGCTGCACGTTAGAATTAGACAAGTTTAATTATCCCTGTTCCTCACGTGTGAGGTAGAATTATGATAAAATTGTTCTATGAACATATTGTTCTGACCATCTGAATATCAAAGTCAAGATGACATGGCACAGGCCTGGTATCTATTATATAATTTGATGACCCAGTCAGCAAATTATTGGCTTAGGAATGTGACAAAAACTACAAGAATCTCCACGAATTCCAAGGCTTCATGGGGTGCGTAAACTTCTATCTTATACCGTGAAGTGTCTCCGACTCCGTTTGCCTCAACAATTACTAATACAGATACAGAATTCCACGACACGCGTCAATGCCTACTGTTGTTACTTTGTAAAGTGCTCGTATGTCTTGTCACCAAGTGCAACCCGGAGAAATCCTGTACATTATTTGCATTAAAGAAAGTGATTGTGAGGCTGGTTATTATAATAGTGCTGTGGCGGGGAATGTGTCTAATTGTGTGGCAGTAGAGATCTGTAGTAATGGTTTATTGTAGCTCATGTGTCTTCACGGGGTGCATTAAGGAATTAACACTAATCCTCATCTTGGTAAATGTCTTGAGAGAAAGAGAAAGAGAAAGTGTGTGTGTGTGTGTGTGTGTGTGTGTGAATTTTATCTGCATGATTTTTTCTAAATCTAAAAACGGAGTAGTTTTAAAGCTACAAACCGTAACTTTTATGTCCTACCCTGAATTCGAAGGGTTCAGGCAGTACTTGTCAACCAGTACAGTGGGTGTCCTACCAGAGAACAGGGTCTAAATGTCTCAATGGAAGAGTAGGGAGACCACCTCCAACCACTGCAGATGTACTAGTTATAATGTCTTTAGCCTGGCATATATATATATATATAGTGTACCTAGACAGTAAAATCCCGTTAATCGTGAAAGTTTTTTACTCAAAGAAACATTTTTAACTCAAATCTTTGCTTTTGGGGGTCCCTGGAACAACATATTTTGGGATGGGGTCCGTGGCCAAATGCATATCATTTTAGGGATCCTTGACATGAAAAAGATTGAGGACCACTGACATAGAAACATAGGTTTTTAGACATAGACATTTTAGACAGACATTTTTAGAATCAGCTTCAGGTCTTGGGTTAATGGGTTAATTTAACTTAAGAGTCTACAAATGTAACCACACTCTTCAGAGTTAAGTTAACCACATAAGCCCTGTACTTTATTGACCGGGGTCTACCAGGAGCCCTATTACCAGGGCACCCTTCTTTTATCTGTCCATACTCTATACCAAATCTTTGCCGAAAATAGACGATCTACAAGCTCTTCCGTGTGGTGAACTTGTAGATCTACTATTTTCGCTGAATGTTGACCTATTATTATGCAATGCCCAGAATAGGGACACTAGGGTTTAAGTTTAAATGAACACCAAGGATTTTACTGTGTGTGCCACTACCCCGCTTTCCCCCCGGCGAGATTAGACAAGAAATTCAATGACCCCACCACTACCCCATCTCTCTGGGTCTCTACCAGATGGTCAAAGAGACAGGGATGTGTGTGTGTGTGTGTGTGTGTGTGTGTGTGTGTGTGTGTGTGTGTGTGTGTGTGTGTGTGTGTGTGTGTGTGTGTGTGTTTTTGGAGGGGGGAGAGAGAGAGAGACAGGCAGACAGAGGCAAGTGTAATCCAACCCACATATTCTGCGATTTTAAGATTAATTTAGTATTTTGTGAGTCTACATTACACTGCTATAAGAGGATGTGTGCTGATATCGTCTCTGGGAGCATTAGAAACAGCATCCGCCTGCATTAATTTAATTTCACTAAACCTTTATCCAGGGGACATATTCTGGGCACAGACACTGTTCTTCAGCTGTAGCCTACTTCACAGTCATAAGGTCACACCAACAGCTAGACACGAGCTGACCAGTACAACCAGTCCTCTGCCGTCTAGTCTAGTGAGTAGCTTCCCTGGAGCAACAGTTCAAATGCCTTGCTCAAGGGCATCTCAACGATAGAAATTAAACAGAGAGAGAGAGAGAGAGAGAAGGTAGAAAATAGCACTTCCTTCACACAGAGCCTACTTTGTATCAGTAGAGGACAAACCAACAAGCTTGTCTTTTGAATTGTTTCGAGTTACAGTAATGCACAAAACAACGCTATGTCAACATGTCGACTGAACACAAGAGTCTACTAACAGTATATTAACCTAGCTCCTTCCTCCTGCATGTGGTATTTTGGTTCAAGGAGAAAGCACGTTTAAGCAACATGCTTGTGTGATCTGCACATGAAAGAAGACAGACTGCAACTGACTACACACACAGGGATTATAGTCAATTCTTTACAAGGATTGAGGCTCAGAAAACCGTATTAGGGCAGTTAGCTGATTTTCTCTATTACATACTGGCTATACTCGACTATTGTACATGAGAAAACGAGCTCAGCACCAGGATTAACTTGGCTCTACCAGATGTGTTGCATTCCATGTGTTTAAAGAACAAGACTGGGTCATAACTGCCATGTGGATCTCAGAAATTCATGCGGCCAGTCTATTGATGAGGGTCATCTATTATGACATATGACTCCATATTTGGCCATGGTTTCAGCCTGATCTGACTGCCATTGAATTCTATTATAAAATTTAATATAATTTACTCATTTAGTCCCCATTCGGTTGGGGTATTTTTGTCACAGTACATTTGCACGTATATGAAAGTTGTCCTCTGCATTACCCACCCTAGCTCTAAAGGAGCCATTAATACAGCGCCCGGGGAGAAGTTAGGGGTTAAGGGTCTTGCTCAGGGACACTTCAACACATGGACTGTCCTTGATATTATATTTCAAAAGACATAAAAGCATATGTAGATACAAAATTATGTAGGTAGTTCCTTGGCCTACTGGCAGCGTGCAAAATAAATTAGTTTTTTTGCAAGATTAGCCCCAGACAATTAAACGGACAGAGAGACCCTCTTCTAGACGGCTCGCGCTTACTACATAATCACAAGAGTTATAGTATTATTTTTTTTACGGCATGGCTGACGTCATGAATAATCCTGTGCAAATGCAAGGCATCCGAATGATCAAAAACAAGTTATGGGGAAGTGAGGATGAAAGAACAGCCAGAACAGGCTTAGTTGATGCCCAAACATGTCTGCATGATGATGAAATCCTACAGACAGCATTGATCACAGAAAGGGACTTCTTCTCGTCATGTTGGTTCTGGGCAAGGGCAAGCTTCCACTTTCTAAAGGCTCTTGCAGACTGTTTTTTCCCCCCTCAAGATTAATTGAAAAGGTAATCGATTCAATATTCGCTTAAAAAAATTATTGATAGTTGCAGCAGCCAGTGGTGTAAAGTAACTAAGTACATTTACTCAAGTACTGTACTTAAGTACAATTTTAAGGTACTTTTATTTTACTCGAGTATTTCCAATCGTCTATACTTTTACTTCAATGGACTCCACAATGGACTCCACTACATCAATCAGATATACATGATTACATTATAAAACATACATTAACCACTTTAGCCCTATTTTATACCTAGGCTATTTGAAAATAGCCTAGGACAACGCGTCACGATGCGACGCGTTGTGAGCTTGTAGATCTGCTATTTTCAAACATTTTAGTACTTTTACTTTTGGTAAATTTTTATATCAGTACTAGTAAATTTTGAATTTACTTCTACATTGCAGTATTGATACTTTTACTTAAGTAAAACATTTGAGTACTTTTTCCACTACTGGCAGCAGCCCTACTCAGGCTCCGACAGTAATGGAGGACTCACCCTGTGCAAGGTTACGGTGTAGGCCTCCCACACGGTCTCCTCCATGGCTGGGTTCTGTGGAGAGAAATGAAAGATTACAATCGTTGATCAGATTTCACACAACAGATTAATAATGTATTATGTGTGATGTGGCAACACAGCTTGCACAGTCAAATCCATGGTGTTAATGTAACTCTGAGAGAAACCAAATGGACCTGTAAATCTTGAGTTACAAATGGATAAATTAATACCGAGGGTTAACTGTGTTCATCACACTGTCATTACACAACACAACCATAGAGACAAGAAAGCAAGGGCAGAGAGATGGAACACTGGTGAGTAACGGGATTTAACAATGACGTTGCAAACTTGCGATGATGTGGTTCACCTGCTAAGCTGGTACAGAAACCTGTGATTTTTAATTAATGCCCATGAGCAAACCAGCAAACAGGAGAAGCTGCATGTTTCATTCAAAATAAAAGCCCATACTATTGCGATAAATCCAACACAACTAGTATACTATCAACACATGTTGAAGCTCAAGCTAAACACACACACCCCTATGATGTCACATGATACATGCGCACAAACTTCCGCAAAATGTCAACAACAAGCAATAAACTCAACCTAAGTCCATACTAACAGTTCTAAATTTAAAAACACATTGTTGGAAAGTTAACTAACACAAAAGGTACCTGTATCCATTTTGAAAAGAGACAAGAAAACATGCATCTTAAGCTCACCCTATTTCGCCTACTGTCTTTTAAAAAGATGCCTCAATATCAGCATCCACACTACTGATCGTTTTATATATGGCTATACTGTAAGTCACTTTTCCCCGTCCAAACAGTGGACATGTGCACGTCTCATTTCGGGACCGAAGCTCTCCAACTTGACCCTTTCCAAAAAGTAAAACAAATAAGAGACCATGTATCCAACGCCCATGTCAGCCTTGGCACGCCACTCAAATCTGAGCCAAGACAGTGGAATCATCACACTCACAAGTCCCTGGAGGGTGCGGATGGTCTTAACCGCGTGTGCCCACTTCTTGTGCAGGCCGAGCACGGTCTTCATCCCTACCGTAGGCTCCCGTCTCGTCCTTCCCCGTTAGCGTCTCTTGTCCCAGTCTTTACCACCAGTGGTGGTCTGGTGAACAGCTTGCTCCATTGCTCACAACAGCGCACCCACTACCAACTCAAGCCTGCATCTATCTGCCTGCCTGGCTGCCTTTGACGTAAGAGGGATTCTGCTGGCCTATATTCAGGGCAAATCCCACCGTCCGCTGCATAAATAAGCGCACACACACACACACACACACACACATGCACCGACTAATACACGCGTGCACAATCACACGCGTGCACAATCACACATGCACACAAACTCCTGCGGACCACATGCACTCAGGCGTTGATTAAATACCCAAATGCACATGCAGTAGCATCCATGTATTAAACCAAATCTGACATAATAGTGACTAATACACTGATGTATGTTTGTGCATTACTACAGTATGTAAATGGCCCTTTCCCCCCAGGTTATAGAGAATACATGCATACACAGTAAAATCCACAAGTGTTGATTTAACCCAGAGTTTAAAAAACCTTACACCGATTGTTCTGTGTGTATAGACAAAAATCTGTGTGAACCACCACATGTACACAAAGAGCAAGTTAGAGTGTGGGGGATATTCTCAACATACTACTTGGGATTTAAAAATGTTTTTTTTTGGTAACTTAAGAGGAAAGTGAAATCCCTGTTTACAACTAATATCACAAGGCCCGGCTTACTGAAATGGGGGCATGACTCTAGTTAGCAGCAGACCTGTCATAACCCACTTATTTTGGGACTTTTGGACCTCAAGGGACAGCAAAGGACCAGTGGTAGCCAGGAGGAATTAGTCACAGACACCGTCCCGACATGCTCACAAAAACATCACTTCCATGCAAGTAAAAGCAGTGAAAAAGGTAACCGCGGGAGGATTATGTTTACATCAGACCTTGCGAGTTTAATCAACCTAACATGCAATCGCATTGTATGGATTATAGGCTTTAGGGTAGGGCTTTAGATTTAGTTGAACCAGTGCAGGAACGTACCCGCATGCCGGTTTCTTTACGTGTGTGTGTTTGAGTGTGAGAGAATGTGAATGTCCTATAGACTGCATGGCCTCATACTTGTGCAGCGGTGTTGGTGTTGTGTAGATGTGTGTTGTTGATGCTGTGTTGGTGTTGCGTAGTCATGTTGACACTAGTGCAGTACCTGCGTGCCCCCACCATTCGCATAATTTTGGGTCATTCGCAAGTGACGCCTGCTTTGCATATTGACTTTGCGTGTAATTGTGGCGCCGGTTTTGGAGAACCGCTGATCCAACCGACTTCGCACTTGTGTGCACTTAGTGTTTCCAGTGAGCCAATGTGCACAACATCAGCACCCTGACTCTGTTTGACCAGAATGGAACAGAGCCTTCATT
Organism: Gymnoscopelus braueri; assembly: GCF_963280865.1. NCBI lineage: Eukaryota > Metazoa > Chordata > Actinopteri > Myctophiformes > Myctophidae > Gymnoscopelus > Gymnoscopelus braueri. Next base: position 8,655,224 of record NC_137624.1, on the reverse strand, counting down.
AGTATCATTGGCAACACCTGTGAATTTCTTCACAATATGGCTGCTGTGCATAGAGCCTCTTGGCACTGCACTGAGTGCGCCCCCTTGCGACGTCAGCAAAACACATGCCACCGAATTTAGGCGATTGTTTGGACGGTTCTCGAGGTAAGCGACGGCCAGTCGTACACACTCCCATGAAGAGATTTCCCCAAATATTCAAAACATTCCACTATTCAGGCAAAGAAGAAATAGCAGATCTATAAGCTCCACTGTTTTCAAACATCTTTGCTGGGGACCCCATGGAACCCCCTCAAGGACCCCACTTTGAGAACCACTGCAATAGAGCTACAACAGCATCAAGGTGAGGGCAATGCCACCCACAATATACACACTAAACTAAATAGCACTAAAGGTGGCTCCTTGGCACATGGAACCTCTTGATTCTAGAATTATACAGGACAAGGGCTTAACAGGTTATTTGTAGCAGTGCTATATGATGTAGCATAAAACAAACAAACAAATAACCACCATTCTTTTGTGTGAGAAATGCACACAGTCCTGACACTTGATAAACCATGTACATTAAATGGCACAGGGAATGGCATATACTGTATTACTGAATGTCATCCCTGTGACAATGTCATCATAGAGCTTTTGTTTTCAGAAACACTGAGCAGGTTTTAGTACGAGACTGGTTCAGCTTCATGCAGTGTCATCTTACATTTTTTATCAAGTAACAACAATCACACTACAGGCATAACAGCTAGTCACACAGTCTTATTTCACAAGTGACTGCCACCGTTTTGCAGGCAAGCCTGCTGGCAAGGCCCTGGCCTCAGGAGGAGAGTATACGGTTATACAACAACACCACACACACACAGTAAGATCCCAGTGTGAAATGAACTCCCGAGTCCCAAGAGTGTGCACAAATGGAACCGGGTCCATTTG